>NW_010176671.1:0-17402 GCF_000695765.1 Mesitornis unicolor | reverse complement strand
TAGGGAACTACTGGTGCTGCGATGGAGAAACATCAGCCAGTGAGTGTTGTATGTCAGCAAACTTTCCCCTCGCATGCAGGATTAGGGTTTCAGAGTCACTGTGGAAGGCCCCACTTCTGCTTACGATCCTACGTGACAGACACGTACTTTTTAACATAAATAGCTTTGCCTTTTCAAACATTAAAAAGGCAGCCTATCGACCTCTGTGATGTATTAGACCTTTCACAGCCCAGCAGGCTTG
The DNA here is from genome assembly GCF_000695765.1 of Mesitornis unicolor. Lineage (NCBI taxonomy): Eukaryota > Metazoa > Chordata > Aves > Mesitornithiformes > Mesitornithidae > Mesitornis > Mesitornis unicolor. The sequence goes on along the minus strand of NW_010176671.1, from coordinate 17,161 downwards.
TAACAACGATCTCCTGAAATAAGATCCAGAAAAAAGGGGAAAAAACCCCACTGCTAAGCTACACTGAAATTTACACAGACATAGGCTGGAAGTTGCTGCTCTGTAGCAACATCTAGTGATGGTTTTATGTGCAAAAAAACCCAACCCCATGGTTTAGATTATAAACCCATTATAAGGAAAGAACAGCAGGTTGGAGCTGTAGATCACTGAGTAGCTCCCTTGAGGTCAAAAGGCACCTGAATCTGATGTGTACCTAGATGTGATGTAGCCATAGTCATGAGATTATGGCTGAACAAGACAGTTCTCCTGACCCCCCTTTCTGTACCTCCTTCTGTACCTTCCAGCTGAACCACTGGCCATGGTACAAGGGTTATAGGGGATAACAGGGACATGGGGACCTTGGGTAATGCTGAGAAGGGACACACAGTTGTCCTCACAGCTCCTTCTTCTGATCTTTCTCCAGGTGCCTATTCCCTGTCTGTGAGAGACAGCGACTCTGCTCATGGGGACATCATCAAACACTACAGGATCCGATCCTTAGATGGTGGGGGGTATTACATCTCGCCCAGGACGACTTTTTCCAGCCTGCCAGAGCTAATCCACCATTACAGCCGTAAGTTGCTCTCCTTTTCTAATGGATTTGTCTCCTAGCAGATGGTGGACATGTGGACAGAGGGAGGATGGGCTTAATAGCCATCACCATCACTTCATGGGTCAGGTGTACTTCTCCCAGCAGAACTTGAGCATCCATGTCCTATCTTTCATTCTAAAGCATTGTGAAGGTGACATCTGCCCACAGCCCTCTGAGAGTTTCTCCCATCAAGACAAGAAAGAGATGAATGCTGAAGGGGCATCCAGGAAGGATGCTTAGGGTTGGACTTGCTGTGCAGGAGAATTTTCTCTTCTATGGCTCCCTTTGAGCGTTTTCCTTTCATTAGATCCATTCTGGGTGCCTTGATCACTGTGGCTGAAACATTTTTGTGGTTATGGAGGTTTCTCATGGGCTGACTTTTTCCTGGCTTGTGTAGATGTTGGAGAAGATCAGCTCTGGGGCTGAAAGTTCAGCCCATCCCATTGAGTTGTCCTGTGCTTTGTCCTCACACAGAGAGGGGGGATGGCCTGTGCCAGCGGCTCACAGGTGCCTGCATATCCCTGGTTCCCCAGAGACCCTGGGCACAGGATGAATGGGAAATCCCACGGGAGTCTCTGAAGCTTGTGAAGAAACTCGGCAGTGGGCAGTTTGGGGAAGTATGGATGGGTAAGTATAATTCCCCTCATGCTAGGAAATAAATATATAAACAGAGGAGACTGAGTTTTATCTGTTCCTGAGACAAGACTGCTCTAGGAGTGGGGATCCTAAAATATGAACACGTTTTTATGGGTACACATTTTTATGGGTACACAAGCAGCAGTAGATGCCATACACCTGGGGAGGACCAGACAGGTTGTGTTTGCACAGATCAGTGGTTGAGCATGCGTTTCATAGACTAGATGCATGTGAGAGGTGTTGAAGTAACTCTGTACTCACCTCTTGAGACATGCTCTCGTTATTCCTCGGAATCCTGGGCATGGTTGTAGGATCATGGTTACATACAGCAGGGTACCTGGGTAACACTATCCCACTGTTTCTGCTTCCCTGCTCCACTTTCTAACCCAGACTTGAAACCCCTACTCTTTCCTGCCCACTGCTAATCCGTGGGAGAGGAAGTGGGGTGAGCTCAGCTTCCTTTCCTGTCTTCTTTGTGGTCACCTGTTGACTTGGTAATTGAGATTGTGGACAGGACCAGACTGAGTTAACATCATGGCTACAGCATCCTGGCTTTCTTGATGGCATTTGGGTTATCTGAGAACCCAGCTGGTGAGAGGGCCAGGGGTTTTCACCCAGAAAGAGTCTTGCAGGGCTGGGAGGACTGCGTGAGGACAGGCTCATGGCATAGGTGCCCACCACCCAGAGCAGGGATGATCCCTAACGAAGCCACATGGATTGACAGTTATGCTGTTTCTCTTCCTTCTAATGTTACACCTGTTGGTTGCTCAGAACCCACAGCACTGAGATTGTCCATTTGTTTCTTGTTGGGAGACTGAAAGCTGTTGCTGCGGTTTTCTGTTCCCTGATCAACAAACTCTTCTTCTCCTTATTGCACAGCCCATAGAGAGGCCAAAATTCCTCAATGCATCATTATCTCACCACAGGCTACTACAAGAACAACATCAAGGTGGCTGTGAAGACCATGAAGGAGGGCAGCATGGATCCTGATGCCTTCTTGGCAGAGGCAAACTTGATGAAGAGGCTCCAGCATAACAAACTGGTCCGGCTATATGCAGTAGTCACGAAGCAGCCAATCTACATAGTGACAGAGTACATGGCCAATGGTAAGAAGCCTCATAGAGCTTTTTCGTTGTGTTTCTGCAAAATCAGGTCAACAGGCCTGCTGGTACTCCTGTCATAAATGGAGTGGGGAAGGGCGCATTGTATCAAATCTGTATGCAGAAGGACTAAGTGATCTACAAGTTTGTTTCTAGTATTAGAAAGGACTTTCTGGGCAATGAAATCCTGCTTCTTGTGGCTACCTATTTCATAAGCTACTTCACAAGATGGTGATGCTCCATTTGAAGAGTATTCAAAGTTCTCCTTTCCACTATTCCTATTGGAAGTTTGTTTCAGATTTTTCCTCCCCTCATGTTGAAATTGTCCTTTCTTTTGCCTCTTTTCTCTATAAGGCTTTGAGTGAAGTATGGCCAGAAGTTTGCAAAAGGTCTGTGCAAAATAGAGGGGCAAAATGGGCTGCGTTTGGGAACTTTCTTAATAGAAGATGCCTCAGTGGACACCCATTGTGGTTCCTCAGGTTTTCTCCAGTTTGCAAAAGGTCTGTGCAAAATAGAGGGGAAAAATGGACTGCGTTTGGGAACTTTCGTAATAAAAGATGCTCCAGTGGACACCCACTGTGATTCCTCAGGTTTTCTCTAGGATGCAGGCAGATTTGTGGTGTCTAGTCAGACAAGCATCAGGAGAAAGCAAATGCACAGGCTTATTTGGAAGAGTGACAGCAGTCCCTCCTCTTTTGCAGGGTGTTTGCTGGATTACTTGAAGACAGAAGAAGGAAGCCAACTGAATCTCCCCAAACTCATCGATATGTCTGCTCAGGTTAGTGAACAGCCTTTGGGAAACTGACTCAGGACCATGATTTGTTATCGTGTCAGTGAAATTCTTGCAAGTCTAAAGTCTGTCAGAGCTTTGGCTTCATGGAGAAAAACAGCACCTCCTGGTGTGCTTTTTTAGGATTTCTCTCTCAGTTCTCTTGTGTTGGTGTGCGTGTTGCTCAGCGATGCTCTGCTGTCCTTAGGACAGCCTCTGGGGAACTTGGTGCAGTGCTGGAGAACTGGGGCTTGCTTTCTGGGTTTTGGGTTTATTTTCATTGTTTTATTTTCAGGTTTTTTTTGGCTTGCTGAGCGGGAGCTAAGTTTGTTTCTCTTTTTTACCAAAAGGAAGATAAAGCTTAACAAAGAGGTTTTCAATGTAGAGACTTGCTGACTTCCAGCAGTTCATTCCTCTTGATGATTAAGCATAAAGGATATTCTGACCCTGAAATCTGGGAATATTGCTCCTTAGGAGAACAAAAATTTGCCTTTGTATGCTTATTTCCCTCAAAGCATTCTCAGGCTGTAAATGTTAGTAATTGCAGCTTCACCCTAACATTTTAGTCCAGAAGTGCATCTAAACTCAAACAGGTCAAAGTTAGGGAAACTGAGATGCAGAGTGTCAGCATCTTAGCAAAAAGTTGAACATGAAGGATGAGATTGGCAAAATCACTCCACTTTGGTCCTAGTCAGCTGCTGATGGAGTTTGGCTCATCCAGACCAGAGCTAGGCTAATTTTGGAAATACTGGAAAAGAGACATGAAGTGTCAGTGTGATGGCTGAATATAGTTATTTTGATGTGCAGGTCTGGGATTTACCCATAAGATCACTCAGATTCTCTGGGTCAAAGAGAGCTTGAGCAAACAATGTGTAATCAGAGTATCAGTCATCATATTGAGTAATTTTATAATGTATTAAAAACTGAAGCATTTTAATATTTGAGCAAATGTTGTATGGTAGTGAAAGATTTTCTTTCTTACATTAGTCAGGATGAAACTATTCAAATACTTTGAAGCAATGTCTTCATCTGTCATTTTTATTTTACTCTGTGCCCCTTGAAGGGTGTAGAGGGATGTGTTTCTGTGCCTTCTCTCTTCACTACTGATAAATCTTCCTTATCTGATGATTTATATTTATAACTGTGAGAAGTTACAGTGCCAAATGCAGCCTCCCTTTTTAGCATCTTTCTCTTAATTTCTTCCTTCCTTCCTTCTCTCCTTCTCTCTTCACCTCCCCACTTCCCTCCCTTCCTCCCTTTTTCACTCTTTCATTCCTTCTCTCTCATTTATTTTAAATTCCTGATGGTAAGCAGAATGGTCCAAATTCACCCATATTACAGACCCTTTGGGTTTGGTGGGAGCATTACCCCAGAAATTGGCTTCCTATATTTCTATGGAAGGGGAAAGTGCCGTCGCCACCTCAATGTGCAATCAGCTACGGTCACAGGGGTGAACCAAGCAGCTCCATAGCAACGCCATTGGTCAATATTATATCCAGGTTTGAGGCAGGGACATGAGCTATGAGTACTCATGCATTTATTTAACACAATATTATAATTTGCACTGAGTGTGTAGAATAATGAAGCAGGTGTATGGGGAGAGGTCAATGGTCGTCTCTGTCTCAGGCATGGGGTGGTATAGGTTTGACAATGTATTGATTGCAGGAAATCCCAGGACAACCTCATGCACCCGAACTGTTCTCTGAGCTCAGGATCGAAGGTTTAGGTGTGGTGGCATGGCATGAGCTGAGCTGGCCAGAAGCTCGTGGTCAAATAGTCCCCACAGTGGGCACCATCACTGGGGTTGAGCACATGGATGTCACCTCTCCATGGGCACCTGGAAGCATGCACCCACCCTGCACACCCTTCTTGCATCCCTCCACACAGTTTGGAGCATCCTGCACTGTGCATTGCTTCCAGGACCAGGACAGTTGAGTGGAGACCAAACTCATGCACCCCAGCAATGTAATAACCCTCAGAAGACACCCACAGAATGTGAGGTAGGAAGGATTTTGGCCAGCTCTCAAGGCATGGATATCAATCAGAAGGATGGCTTTCATTTCTCCCCCTCCCATGCCAGCACCACCTCCCCAGGGCAGGGAATCAAACACTCCCTGGGCAGCTCTGGGAGGAGGAGGAGGAGAAAAAGGGCAGGCATCACGGCCCAAAAGGCGCCCAAACCTCTCGAGCGCAATTTTGGATCCTATAGTGTCTACCGGCGTTAAAATTAGAAAGCTCTGGGCCGATGCAGTCGATGCTGTGGTCAGTCTCGAGGGTACACACTCGAAAGCACGTTGGGCTGGAACGGGCCCGTCGCTGGGTACTATCTCATTAACATCAGGACAGGAAATGACATCAATTCTTCCATTTTCCACTGCAGCAAAACAGCACTTGCGCTGAAGGGGTGTTGACACAGGTTAGAAATGCAGCATTGGAAAGTATGTGTTAGTATCCTGTTTGAAACCACATGTAAGCCGAGATGCTGATGTGAATCTGTATGGAGTGGAAAATTGCTCTGCCCTCGCCCGCAGGCGCATGAAAGCTTTAATAGGTACTCACCATTACGAGGGGTTGTGCGCATCCACTCACCCTCCTGATAAATGCCTAACCCAAATCTGAGACTCTAGAGCAATGTTGCAGTATCTTTTTTCTCTATCTCCCAGCAATAAAAGATCACTGTTGTCATATATAGGGGCTCGTCACACACCAGGCACCTCCCCAGGGCTTTTCAACAGTGAAAGATGATCTTGGGAGCAAGAACATCCTAAAGTTTGGAGGTGGATGAATAAGGCAGCACATGCTGAGGACAAGGGATTTGTCCAGGGACATACTCTCTATCCCAGTCGTATTTCTACTGATATCTGAATCTTATGTAGGTACTGGAGTCCTGTAGGTACTGGAGGAGAAGTGCACTGTGTCCTGGGTCCTAGCTGAATTTAGTACAAGAAAACTCCAATCTCAGTCTTATTGCAGAGAGATTTCCTCCTCACCCCAAAGCAGACCAATAAGGGATAACAAGTTGTTGCAGAACATCTAGTTGTCCTCCTAAATCTGGACTTTGCTACTGTGATTGAGGGATGGATGAGCTCTTTAAGGTTTTTTTTGTTTTCTTTTCGTTTGGTTTTTTTAATTCACATATATAATCTGGACTGTTTGTAATTAAAATCCCAACTAGAGAGGAGAGTCTTGTGGCAGAAACTGGAAATCCAGTGATCTGGCTTCAGGTTTGCTTCAACTTTCTGCTTTTGGATGCAGACGTGACTCATGGCTGTAATTTCTGTGCAAAACAGAGAGTGGTGCTTCTGTGCTGCTTGACTTGGCTGCTTAAAGCTTTTGGTGGCCGGTTGCATGCTGGTAGGGCTGCACACATGCACACATGCATTGGCAATATCTATTTATGTATGTATTTATCTGTTTACTTGTATTTCTATGTGACTCTCCATCTATCCATCCATGGAGCATGTACGTATGTCCATGCACGTGGAGCCATGTGAGCAACCCTATATGCATGCTGTGCTTTTGTAAATGTGGATAAGGTGCAGGTGGTCTAGCTTGTTGTCATGGGGAGGTGACTGATGAAGATGGACTCTTCCTCCTCTCCTAGGTGGCAGAGGGAATGGCGTACATTGAACGCATGAACTCCATCCACCGAGACTTGAGAGCTGCCAACATCCTCGTCTCAGAAACGCTCTGCTGCAAAATTGCTGATTTTGGCCTGGCCAGGATCATCGAAGACGAATACTTGGCACAAGAAGGTGGGTGTCGTCCCCAGCATTGCCGCACCAACGCATTTCCCTTATCCCTAGTCCTTGCAGGTGTGCCAAAATATGGGGCATCCAAGACCAGGCACAGGGCACCACGGCTGATGGTGTGAGATCAGAGCCCCCATTGCTGCTGTTATTGAAAGCCAAAAATGGGGTCTCAGAAGAGTCAGCAGCACTTGGGGACAATAAAAAGCAAGTGAGGTTTGCAGAAGTAAAAAAAAAAAAGAGTCTTTTAGCTCTGTTTGGGAGAGTCCTGCCGAATCTCAGGTTGTGCTACAGGAGGAATTTGACCTCTGCTAATGAAACCTGCTGCCCATGCCTATATGTTCATGGTGAGCCAGTCTGAAGTGAAGGAAATAGCCATGTAATTCAGCCACTGCATGCTGCGGGGCTGCAGAAGGGACCTGGAGCCATAAACCTGGACCTAACAGCAGTTTCCAGGCAAATCCAATCCATTCCATAACAGAGGGATACCTTACAAAACATGAGAGAGGGTTTGTAGCTCAGCAGGCGTTTTTCATGGTAACAGATTACCTTGAACATTTAAAGCAAAACAGAAAAACTCCTAATTTTATTTTTTTAAAGGCATACAAAACACAATATTCCCCATGTTAACGTGAAATTTCCTTATGACTCCACCTGCAAAACCAAGCTGCTTGCTTAGGCTGAAATGGTCTGAAATGGTGCAGAGCAGCATGGCCATGAAAGGTCGCAACTGGTTTGGTTGGTGCAGAAGTCCATCTACAGCCCTTTGACCACAGGGTTAAGTCGAATTCCTCTGGTGGCAGTATTTTCTCTCTACTTGAGGTCAATTCTTAGATCATGTCATTCAGATTTCAAAGAGTCTTTTTAGAACATCAGGGAAACAAGCAGGGGAAAAAAAAGAAATTAAACAATTTTATGGCAAAAGTGGCACTTACCAGAAGATTTTTAAAGTTTGGAAATCCATCCTTTCTTTACAGTTGGGATGAAGCTAAAATTCCCTATGAAGAATACTCAATTGAATAGATTTTCTTCCTCTCTTATGAGATAGGAACCTTTTCTTTCCATTTGCTATTCCCAAAATACTTTCTGGTACAAATTATGCCCATTTCAACATGTAAAACTATCTTGAAGTAATAAAAGCTCACCAATGTAATTTAATGAAGCGATACTGTGAGAATCTTGCAATTTTTAAAGATTTTTATCCTTAAGAGAAGTTTCGATGAGATTAATATAATTCTGTTAACATACCCAAGGGAGCTACGTTTCCAGTGCAAAGTAGTTCCTATCAGCATTTTCCAGCCAGCTTTAATCTGAAATAACAACTGCCCCTCTATCTACTTTGAACAATTCTCACTTCATAGACTGCCTTTCCAAGCCTCGTCAGTCTACTTGTCAGAGTATGTTGTGCAAGAAGAAAGGCACCTATTTCACATACTGTGTTTAGGTTTTCAGTCCTGAAAGGATATATACAAATAAAAATGTGGTTTCCTCTGCAGTCTTTAACACATTCAGTTCCTATTTATCAAGGTGTTTTGGGGTTTTGGTGGGGTTTTTTGGCCTTAGCTAAAATGAAATTGCAAGCTTATGGTCATTGCTGCCTGCAGCGTGCAAAACAAGATCTTGGTGGACAAAATAAAATGGACCTTTCTTTCGGTTTTAATATACGTATGCAGCTTTAACAACTAGATAATTTGTATTTGCTGTGTTGCTTATGTACTTTTGCCGAAAACAGACCCCTTCCTGTCAGTGATTTCATACAGGATAAAATGCTGTCACTGTTGTAAATAAAGCTACCCAAGGCATTGGGGTTGAATAGCACAAACATGTAGTTTGGTCTACAGAAACCCACTGATTGCCCACTGTAGGTCAGTACCTGAAGAGCCGTGGGTCTCTCATGAGAGCCATGTGATGTCAAAGGGCTGCAGTAGACACAGGAGGTGCAAAGGTGTTATAAGACTGCAGATACCTCTAACTTCATCATTAAAATAATTTACCTAGACTTTTTCAATAGGCATATTATCAGTTAACTAATGCATTATGTTTTTTTCATTGTTTGACCTCCGTGTATCAGTATCTATGGATGTTTATAAGCATATACATGTGAAAAGTATTTTAAAATCAAATAGCCTTGATTGCACGGGAGAAAGAGTCAAGAAAGACAAAGAGATGTCAGGTAGAAATGATCTTTTAATAAACGCAGTAGATAGACAGCGATCACCTTCCTTTGGCCTTATCTCAGTAGCTCCACATCCCCATCACAGCCCCCTTATGCAGTCAACAGCCTGCAGGACCCAAGGCTCAGTTTTGGGGAGCCGCTTGCCCTTGCCTGTGGGAGCAGAGGGAGATGCTATACCTTCATGTGCTATTTACCTTTGCTTCCTCCGAACAGGTGCCAAATTCCCAATTAAATGGACAGCACCGGAGGCCATTAACTTTGGAGTTTTCACCATCAAGTCTGACGTGTGGTCCTTTGGGATCCTCCTGACAGAAATCATAACCTATGGCAGGATCCCTTACCCAGGTACGCTGTGAATATAGGATGAGAGGGCATCAGCTTCAAAGCATCTACTGCTGCTTTATGCTTGGAGACAAGGGCCCAAGTGTGGGCGTGCTTTAGTGGGCATGGTGGTGTTGGGTTGATGGTTGGACATGATGATCTTAGAGGTCTTTTCTAGCCTTAATGTTTCTACGATTTTATGTGTGCACAGACACACATCCCTGACTCTTCATGCTGGGTTTCCTCTGCTAGGCTCCCATGAGCCTCAGTTATGCCTGTGCTAGGAAAAACGTGTAGAGGAGAGTCAGAAAGGGGGCAGAGATGTGGAAGGGGGAGCACAACACTGAAGAAGGGATGGTTCCCAGATATGGCCCAGCATCACGGTCCCTCATGTCCCTCCAGCCCTGTCTGGATCTACTCAGCACTGGTGAGGCTGCACTTTGAATACTGGGTTCAGTTTTGGGCCCCTTACTCCCAGAAGGACATTGAGGGGCTGGAGCATGGCCAGAGAAGGGCAACAAAGCTGGGGAGGGTTCTGAAGCACAAGAATGATGGGGAGCGGCTGAGGGAGCTGGGGGTGTTCTGTCTTGAGAAAATGAGACTGAGGGGAGACCTTATCGCTCTCTATAACTACCTGAAAGGAGGGGGTAGCGACGGGGGGCAGGTCGCTTCTCCAAGTAACAAGTGATAGGACAAGAGCAAATGGCCTCAAGTTGTGCCAAGGGAGGTTTAGATTGGATATGAGGAAAAAATTATTTACTGAAAGGGTTATCAGGCACTGGAACGGGTTCCCCAGGGAAGTGGTGGAGTCACCGTCCTTGGAGGGGTTTAAAAAATATGTAGCTTAGGTGCTTAGAAACATGGTTTAATGGTGGAGAGGTTATAGTTGGACTCAAAGATCTTAAAGGTCCTTTCCAACCAAATGATTCTGTGATGCTATGATTTTATGAGCTGTGGGGAGCACTGATCTTCCTTTGAGGATGTTGAATAACTCCTGTTGGGCTGTATTTCCCTCCAGGAATGACCAACCCCGAGGTGATTCGCAACCTGGAGCGGGGCTACCGCATGCCCTGCCCAGACTTGTGCCCTGGCGAACTCTACAACATCATCCTGAAATGCTGGCGAAACAAGCCTGAGGAGCGCCCGACCTTCGAGTACCTGCAGTCGGTCCTCGAGGACTTTTACACTGCCACGGAGAAGCAGTACGAGCCAGAGCCTCAGCAGTAAACCACGGTCCCACCAGTGCCTGGGGACAGAGCTGGAGGAACGCCATCACCTCGCACAGTCCGGCGATGGCTCGTTTCAGGCTTTTCCCTTTCTCCTGCGTGCCACCAGGATGCATTTGGAGATGGGGAATGAGGAGGGGCGTGAGGGAGGTGGATGCTGCCAGCTCTGTGGTTATCGTGGAGACTAAAGAAGGGGCTGAGAGCTGGCACAGCTCCTTCCCCACCAAGAGGTCTGTACCCTCTTCACAGGCATCACCTCTGCCACGAAGGACAGCAGACTCCTTTGTGACTCCCCTGGAGAAAGAAAAGCCCTTCAGCCCTGCAAAAGCAACCCCAAGAAGAGGAGACTGTGGCTGGGGTGGTGGTATAATGGGGTGTATAATCTCTCCTACTGCCCTGATGCAGCTGCTGGCAATACTACAGCCTCCTTCGTGCCATGGGCAGGGTGCACCTTCTTGGGCCATGCCAGGCCACCAAGCTTTGGAGCAATCTCTCCAGATGGTGCCGCCTCTCTGTCCCAAGTCAATAATAAAGAACTGAATACTACCGTTTCCCATCTTTTATTTGGGTATTAGCATGAGAGTGGGCGCCTGTGCTTCCCATGCCCACCCCCAGCCCATGGAGCAGAAGGGGAGAGGCCGTGGGGCTCCCCAGGCAGCTCGGGGTGATGCCGGGGTGGTAGCCGGGTGAGAAGGGGGATGGCCAGGACGCAGAGGTGGCCCTGGAGCCCGGAGGCAGGAGGGATGTTCGTGGTGTGGCCACGAGATGTCCCTCCTTCCCTGCTAATCTTGTGGGAAGGAGTTAAAAGAACATATATATTAAAATACCTCAAAAATAAAAAATACCCTGCCTGCTTTGCTGAACCCTACACTGCACAAGCTCCTGATGCAGCATTGGTGCATCGTGCCAGCCCCACAGCAGGTCCCGCTCTATGCCCAGCAGCAGGAGGGTTCAGGTGCCCTTTCCCTGCTCTCTGGTGCATCTCTGACCCACAGCTCCAATGGGAACGTCCAGATGAGGCTGCAGGATGGTCTCCCATCAGAAATTGCACTGGGTTGGGAAGTGGAGACACAGATGGCATACTGAAAGGATGGTAGAACCACAGCACCAGACTGTGACCCAGGTGGACAGCTTATGATGCCGAGCATCACCTCTCTGGGGTGTTTGGTCTGCAGTTTTCTACCCCGGATTTTGAGTCCTTATAGGGAGCTCTTCATAGTGTGACAAGGATTCTATGGGAAAGAAACAGCAGAGATGGCCCCTGAGTGCCAGAAATAATATCTGGCCAACACCAACACATGGCACAGAGTTATCTGTGCATGCCACTGCTGCAAGAGAGCTTAGGAGGAAAAGGGAGTGGGAAGATTCATAACAAACCTGTAGGGACAACTGAGCCATTGGCAGCTACATTCAGCCCAAGGCCTTGATCTTCTGTGCTGTAATGGTCCTGTCTGTCACCTGCGAAGAGACAAAAATCCCCCACTGTGATGACAGGATCACTTCCTAGGTGCTTCTGACACAACATTGCTCGTGTCAATGTGAACAGCACTTTTTCTGGCTTCAGATGCTGTTTATCCTTCTTTTGCAGACCCACAGCTAGGAGAAAGAGCACATAGGGACTGGTTTAGTGTTCACAGGATGCCAAAGTCTCTGGAGATGGCTGGTTTGTACAGCTAGAAAATGTAATTTCTTGCATCCTCAGGAGGGAAGGAAGCTTCAATAGCAGAAAAAAGGTGTCCCAGCCACAGGAGGAACTGGTTGAGATGGTAGAGCCTCAGATATCCTAGATCTAGAGGAGACATCCTAGGGTCTCCAGGACATTTTCACAGAGCTGGTGGAGAGGGGTTTATGGGAGACCTGCACGCCTCTAAGAGCATTAAACACTTGTGCTCAGGAAGTGGGATTCTCCCATCCCTAAAATGTCCAAATCTGGAGGTGAAGCAGCCTCTGGTGCCTTTTTACTTATCCCACCCATAACGCATCTGATCTGCAACTGCTTTCCACAGCACACCCACGGGCAGCTTTGCTCCTTGTGGAAGGAGATGAAGTTTCCTCCCAAGCATTTCTGTGAGCCATCAGAAGTCATCCTTCAACTCCACATGGACAGCTGGGCAGCAGCCGTGATGCCAGAGCCTGGACTTGGTGAGGCAGATCTCTTCATCGAGCCTTCAGGAAATCTCATCCACCCATCTCCATCTTCATAACCTGATGCCTGGGCCCTGTGAACCCAGCATTTGTAGGTCCACTTGTTTCATGGTTCCAAGGGACAAGCTGAATGTGCTGTAGCTATATAAAGCCTGTTTTAAACAAAAAAGACTTATTAGTCACTTATTCAATAATTTCACTGGAGTTGAGGAAACAGTTTTTCCCCCTACTTGAACTACAGCTTGGTCTTTCACATTTACCAGAAACTCCATGCAGAACTAGGAGATTTCTATTAATGAGATGACACACTGCAAAGAAATACAGATGAAAGATATTTCATGCCTTGGCTGTAAGTATTTTATTGAACTGAAAACTCTGGATCAGTTGTGCTGGAACAAACCAGGAAGAGGAGTTACAGGGTTTCTGCTATGCACTTGTGTCTTGCATTATCACCCAAGGCCAAAGAGTCAAGTGTTGTAGCTCAATTTAGAAAGGAAATGGATATTTTTATGGCCAATAGCAACACGTGACCAAGCCCAGGGAGAAAAAAACAGAGACTGTAAGCTGTGCTTCCTCTGCACTGTGGCCTTCAGCCCAGAAGACATTTCCAGTAGCCCCAGCAAGCTCTGTAAGAGCCCCTTCACCCCCACACCCAGCTGACAGCCTAAGATGTGTCTTTTCACCATGGCTGAGCTCCAGCCAGAAGCTCACAGGTGAGTCTCAGAGCAGCAGAAAGGTGGTAAAAGTGATCCACGTTCTCACACTCAGTTTGTGATTCTCAAGCGATCTGCAGAAGGGACCCTATCACTTACACAAACAGCTCAGTCACAAGAACCCGCTGAAGCTACCCAAGAAGAGTACAATGTTTATTTTATGTAGGCATCAGGCTATGCAAGGTGTTTTACAAGATACTAGGCAATTTCTGCCATAAACAGAGTATGAACTCTCTGAATGGCCAAGACAACGATTAAAAGGGGGACTTAATGATATGTAACGTGCATAATAACCAAGATAGTCCTTTAATTTCTTCCCTAGGTGTCAACCGGTCTTTTCAAAGACCACTGAAATGGTCTTTCCAATTCTCATACAGAAAAACCCAGACTGTAGTTTTGAGTCCTTGCCACTGCTTTCCCGTGCAGCCTTGGTCCTGTCACTTCATCCCCATCCTGAGAAACTTCATCTATGCAGGTCATGTCTGGTCTTCTGTCAGTGTTGAGTTTATCTGCATTGAGACGCTGTCTGCAAGTGGTCTGGGGCACTGGAGGAATTATTCTGTGGTATTGCTCAGTTCTCCACCTAGCAGATATGGAAATATCCCCATGGCTGCAGTGTAAAACCTTCTCTGGGCAATAGCTGGTGGCTTGTCTGGTGTCTAGTAAGGTGTGAGCTCTAGCTTTTTCCATCACCCAGGTGTTCATTGCAATGTGGATTTTCTCATGTCTAAGAAAATACTAAGCATAACATACACTATAGGGCTTTCCTGAATGTCTTTATAAAGCCAGATTAAAATCAGAGCAGGATAAGAAGATTAGGTGAGATGAAGAGCATAGCTGGGAGGAGGAGGGAGAACATTGTCCTTCCCAGGGGATAAAGACCTAGGACTTCCCAAGTAAGGCTCCTCTACCCTCTTGTTTCTCCCCATGCTATCTTAACAGCCCAATCTGCCTGACTCTGCCTCACACTGCAAACCTGTGCGTGCAGGACTCCTCCAGGGCAGGGGTAAAGAAGGAAAATCCATTACATTTCCAGATCTCTGGCTAATGGGTAAGCTGGTATCCTTTTTGGAAGGGAGGCTGCCCAGCAGAGAGAGGTCTGCATGTACTTTAACAGGCTGCAGCTGGGCCCTGGAGCTGTGAGGTGGGTTTGGTTGGCTGGTGTAAAGCAAAAGCAAAATAGTCATGTATCGAAGTCACACTTTGGGAAATGAGCCTTTTTCAATACCATCCCATGCTAGGATCCTGTTTGGTCCTGAGCAGAACAGCATTGGCTGGCACTGCCTCTCCAACATCGCACGTTGGCCTGTACCAGGAGCTCAGGACCTCTCCCAAGGTGATAAAGAGCTTGGCACATTTAGGATCCAAGTTTCCCCACCCGCTCCATGCAGGTCAGGGTGCCTGGAGCTTGCCACGCTGCCACCGAAAAGTGGGGCAAGGCCTCTGGGGCAGGGAGGTGGTGAGGAGCCCTAGCCTTGCTCTGGTTTACCTCCACCCACACACGGCAGAGCAAATATCCCCTGGCAAATACTGCAGAGCAAACAAGGGCATCAATGTCCTGCTAGGCTGAGCTCTGGTCTCCAAGTTGCTCCACCAAAGGGAACAATGACCACTTTTTTGGCAGACAGATGGATAGCCTAGTGCTTCCAGCCAAGGGAGACCTCATCTGGCTTGCTTTTCCAGGAAGAAGTCTTGGTTCGGAGCATCCTCAAGACCCCTGAGCACCCCCTAACTGCAGGTTGGGCCGTGTGTCACAGCCTGGCAGAGAGCAGAGATGAGTTACTGATGGGAAGCAGACACAGAACCCTCAGCAAATCTGCCCAAAGGAAAAGCCCTACATCCTTACCAGCCACTCAGTGCAACAACCCATCCATGGATACTCTTCATGGATAAAGAGGCTCATGGGGAGATTTTCCTTACACACTCAGGGCCCATGGCTTCCCCAGAGAGGTCTGTGTGCTGCGTCAAAGACACTCTTCAGTCCCATTGGGCTGCAGGCAGGAGGGCTGGAGCTGTTTCTGGACAATTGCCCATCCCTCAGTGGTTTGAGTCAGGAGTTATGACACCATCCTTGTCTTGGAAATTCTCTAAATAGCTGATTTCCCCATTCTGCTCTCCCAGGGCTCTTGTCACACGCTTCCCCTGTTCATTTGCAATCGCCTGCTGCTGGAGACAGGTTCTCCTGTAACCTGCCATGGGTGGTCCCTTTCTAGACTGCTTCCAGACCTCCTTTCTCTTCCCCACCAACCCATTCAGTGTCACTCTCAGGTAAAATTAGCAGCTTAAGGGACGTTCAACTTCCCCAGCCCACTTGCAATCCTGAAAGCTAGCATCAGAGGATCCAGGTTCAGCTCTCCTTGGAGGTGAGGAAAGCTGTGCCTGCCATCTTTGCAGTCCTAAGTAAAAGGCTTGCAGCCAGCTTGCCCTCTCTGCCTTAAACCTGAGCTCTGTATCTGGGCTAGCAAAGCAGGAGGGAGGCACATCTCCCTGGAGCCTGCAATTCCCATCACCATCCTCTGAATGCCGGAAGTCACTCACCCTCATTGAACCCAAGCCAGGCATTTTACTGGTCATAATTGTCTCTGTGATAGCAAAAGAGTTCCCCCAGTCTTTCAAATCTATATTTAGCTCATCCTCACCTGATCCCTCTTCCTGGCCTCCTTATCTTTCTTTCCCTTTTTTTGTTCCAGGTCAGGCTGAAGCCACAGGGTGGAGGTAGCAGAAAGGCAGCCATTGCTGAGTGATGGGAGTTTGGCTGTGGTCAGTCCCCTGCCCTGGGTTGGGGATGCTCAGGGGGATGATGTATGATCCACTAGGAAAGGCCACAGCTGTTGCACAGCCCAGAAAAACATCTCCTGCCCCGTGCAGCAGTGACACTCACATAGATTGTCCCTTTGTACCATATGCATCAAAATTTGGTCCCAAGGAGGAAAAGCACCCTTGTTTCCTTCTTGTACCAGTCAGGGCATCTTCCCTATCTAGGCCGAACTCAACCTTGAACTCAAACATTGGTGCATGAGCTGCTGGTAGCTGATGTGGGCAAGAGGAAAAAAAAAGAGAAGAAATAAGAAAAAAAAAACAGAAAATGGCAGAAAAAAGGCAAATCACATGCACCATTCTAGGAAGAAGGAATGAGAATAGTAGTCTTACCCTTGCGCTGGGCAGCTGTGAATGGAGACCACTGTGGTTGCACAGCTTGAGAGACGTTTTTCTTAAAAAATAGAATTGTTTCCAGTATTTAAGAGAAGACGAGAAACTGAAGAAACATCCAAGCCTTTCCTAATGATTATATGGTACCTGTCAGTACCTGGACAAACCCGAGTTTTTCACAGAGAAAATCTCACTTGAATTCATATTGTCAGACTCTTGGAATTGACAACTGGCTACAAAAAAGGGGTAGGAGAGATTCATACAACAAAAACTGGGGGTTTGTTGGACTTCCTTGAAGGATGCATCTTATTAGACAACAAATAATCCAACTTCAGGGACCTCCCTGCATAGATAATACAGTTCATTCACCCTCATTTCCCAAAGCACCACATTTGTTTTGGACCTGAAACATTATTACTTCTGGATTTAGGCATTGTGGTGGTCACCGCTTCTCCATCAAGGGTCAGCAAGCAGTAACAGGAAGGTGGGGTGCAATCACTAGCTCATAGTGAAGTCTTCGCTGGGTCAAAAACTGGCTGGATGGG
>NW_010176670.1:106497-132748 GCF_000695765.1 Mesitornis unicolor | reverse complement strand
GGAATTAACAGTTGGGGTTTTTTTTTGAAGCAGCATTAACTTTTTGTATAGGCCTCACTTGTAAGGAGTAGGTAAAATGTGGTCACGGGCTCATTGCAGTGTCATTGCGTGGTTTGAAAATGCAGATTCCGGGTTGAGCAAATAAAAAATGGCTCCAGTTTTCTTAGAAAGCGATACTGCCACCATGACTTTTGAATTAAATTGGTTAAGCAGAAATTAGATGAGTTTCGGTACATAGCAGGTGTAAACTTGATTTATGTTATTCTCGTAATGAATTTAAAAGCTCTGTTAGAAACGCTCTGGTTCCACAGATGTTAGAGTTGAAAGCTTAGATTTATCAACCTCAAGCTAATTAAAACCAAATTAATACAATTTACTTTTTATATGGGAAAAGAAAAGGGAATTGAAATAAAAGACAGGGCTGAAGTCGGTGGAGCAGGACAGCTATTTGGAATACTTGGCCATTTCCAGCCGTGACCTGGATCCCCAGGTGGTGTCCGGCAGCAAACCACGCATGGGCATTGGCGAGCAGGTCTCCTCCGTTGGCTTCAGTATCAAACAGCTAATCCCAAAAAGTACAATTACAGCAAGAGGGTGCAGGTTTAACTGGAATTCAGTCAGTGCTGGGCTCAATGCAGAGGGAAAAAAATCAAAAAAGGAAAATCTCATCTTCTTTCCTATTTGAAATATAATGTAATGCATGTATGAAAATACAATTTATAGAGGGATAAATTTTAAAATGCTTTGGGGTAGATATCTAATTTGCATTTATGGGACTACAGCAAGACATTTCCTGTCCAAATTGGAACATTGCTGTTAGGTCCTTGTTTGAATCTGGTGTAATCTAAGTACGGCTGTATAAAATGATAGAGCAGAAAGGACTGGTTCACAGGCTGTGTTTGGGTTAGTATTTTTCTATGTCAGCTATTACCTTCTTTTTTTTTTAAGGGCAAACAATTTGCTTTTATTTGGAAGGGAAATATTTTTTAGCAATAATGTTTCTATCCATTCTAGGATGTTCCTGATGAGCCCATGATTTCCCATTTGATCACAATGGTACTTATTTTTGAAAAATAAGTACAAAATTGTTGAGTTGGACCCGTTCCCCGATCCAGTTCACTGTGCAGCTGCACCATGGTCTGTGCCAGCACAACGAGAGGGGCAACACAGGGCTGGGACAAGTGTCCGGGAGGTCAGGGAGGAGGCGGCTCCACACGTGGAGTGCAGTTATTCTGGCTGATCCGCTGTGTTACCCCGTCTTCTGAACAATGAGTAGTACAGTGCTGTGTTTTCACCAGCTTTGTTTGCCTTAGCTTTCGTTTTAGGTGCTGTGTATCTTGAGATATGACCGGGTATGAAATGCCAGCTTCCAGATGCGGGGTTGCGTGTCTGACTGAAGACAGCTCTTGTAGGGAACTTGTTGCATCAGGTTCGTGGTAGGCGTTGAGAGTTAAACCTCACAAGTGTGGAGTTTAGTGTCTGTTCAAGTCAGCCACACCAGGCTGAAAAAACTTAGAATAGGTTTGGGTTTTTTTACCAGAGGCCTTTCTCAGGAACAATACCCAGTGAGGTTACTGGGGATGATTGCCCCCATGGGAAGAATGCACTGGAGCAATTATTTGTGTTTAGCAGTTAGATGCAAAATGACAGTAACAGCATTGATATGTGAGCTTGACTTTCACAGTACACGTGTCCATAGGTTATGCATGCAATGCTCCTTTCTGCTGGGAGAAGCAGAGGTTGACAGACTGCGTATGCAGAGACTTCAGACAGATTTCCTTGTGTTCCACAGCGAGCTGTGTGTAACAAGAACTTGATCTGCAGGGTCCCCCAAAGCACAGGAATTGCCTGCAGTAGTGCTAATTTTTCAGAGGCAGCTAAAGAAGTGGAGGACGTAATTCCCTGTGAATGATCACAGAATCAGAGCGTATAAATCTTTTTGACTTCTTAAAAATCCTTCATCAAAGACTTTGTTTTTCCCCTATTAGATTCTTTAACTAAACTGTCTGTAACTTCTTGCTCAGTTCACTTCTTGGCTGCGTTGTGACCGCAGTTCAGTCTGGTTTAGGAGAGGCAGACTCACTGTTATGGCTGGGGTCAAATTTTCTGATGGTAGAGCTCCATTCTTTCTACTCCATCGCTGCAGTTTCTTTCCAGCTGTGTCTGTGCTGACTGGGATGAAGGCTGTAAATGATCTGATCTCATCTGCGTGGAACCACAGGGCTGGATATTGTACACAAAAATCAGAAGGCGAGGAGTAGCAAATGGCTGTAGGTAAAGATCAGCCATTGCTTCTGAAAAAAAATGGCAGCTGCTCTGTACGAGTTGAGTTCAGAGGTGTATTTGAAATTACCTCATTTGATCGTTTACAGTTCAGCACACAAATTCATTGCTGTTCAACAATAAATAAAATATGAGGGTCTGCTCTACCTTCATCTGTCACTGAGGCTTACTGCACATGAAAAGATCTTGCTTTTGGCCCGTGTCATATTTAACAAATACCACATGTTAATGATGATAAATCATTTATACAATAACATGGAAAGGGTATAAAATCCAGATAGGTTCTATAAAGGTTTTGCACGATTTAATTTGCTTTGAAAATTATAACATGCTAAATCTTACACCAAAATGTACATCAGTTCTTCATCTGACATGTATAATTGGTGATGCTCTGAATTAAGGGCAAGTCTCTGCTCATCAAGGAGGGCAGTTAAAGCACCATGTAGCACTTGAGTTTCATTTAAAAGCCCAAAGAATAATGGCACCTTTTGAGAAGCTGACAAGGAGCATTTAAAACAAAAGCTTTGCCGTGTATTTTTTTCATGTTATGTAACATAAAGTCATTCTTTGAACTCATGACTGTGAGATGGCTTTGAAATCAAGGGAGCAACAAGGGCTAAGAATAATGTATTTTCAGAAGACGTGTACCTGATTAATGAGGGTATTCAGCAGTAAATTTATTATTCAGAGAAGTTATGATATGTTCAAGGACATGAACTAACATGGGCTGATGTCTGCGAGGTCGTGATGTACGATAAAAGAATAATAGCCAGTAAATGTTAGCACATACCCATTTCCAACCTACTTCATGATAGGTCACACGTGTTTTGTGCTAGATCCCATTTGTCAGCTGTGGTTTGGAGAAGCACAACCTTGGCCCGAGTTTCAGGTCTGTTTTCCACCTGATCTCTCTCTGCCTCCCTTCTCTTCTCTCTTTTCACCTTTCCTGTTATTATGGTTTGAGACTGAATTGATCACGTGGAGGTGACATGGGCTGATCCAAAGCATTTGTAATCCCAGGTGTATTCAATGTCAAGCAGTGACACAGTGCCCTTGTTCAGGGAAGAGGTGGTGGGATCCTGCAGAGAAGCTGGGCAGAGCAGCACAGCGGTTTCAAGCACGACCCCTGGATATTTCAGTATCACCTCTAGCTTGACATCTTTCATCCAAATAGTTGAAAATAATAGTAGTAGGAATAATATATTTTTTAAATACTATAAAAAATTAGGTACTTCAAGTGACCTAGGACAGATTGTCCAAGCTTTCCCCCCCTCTCAGTTTTTGCAGTGGTCGTGATCCTGAGTTTGTCCTGTCCCTCCTCTCGGGATGAGGCAGATCTGCCTGTGTCCTCCCTGCGAGGGCTGCAGTTCGTCCTGACCTTGTGTCAGCCTCTCCGAGCAGAGTTTCTCTGAGTCTGTTTGGAACCAGTAGAAATTGCTTTGCTTGATTAACTCTTAAGCTCCCTGCTCCTCTGTGAGCTGGGTAAGTCATTTTTTTCTTGGTATAAACAGAAGTAAACACTGAGGTGCAATGGCTGTAGATGTAATTTTAAACTGCTCCCAGGTGAAGGCAAAAAGCAAGCTAATGTAAATGCATGAGCTCCAACCAGCAAGGTCACCAGCATGAGCCAGTCAAGCTTTAACCACGACACAGGTTTTGCTTAGTTCCCATCTTCCCCATGAACACTTGTGGCTGCTTTCTCAGGATTTGGTAATCGTGAGCCAAACCGAACCAATCTTCTCGTGGTCTTTGCACAATCCTGATTTTACTCATGAAAGAGGGAGGCCTGAAGTACTTCCCATCCCCTTGGAAGCTGCAGCAGCAGGAAACTTTCTAGAACAAACTGTGCCAAAGGGTAGGTGGGCAAGCCAGATCCTGAAAAAATAAAAGCATTTGGCTGGGACTGAACATAATCTCCCTCTCCTCTGCCAGTAAATCAAAGAGCTTTTGACAATAATTGTGCAGTATTGTGTGTGGAATAAAATAAGTACATTTTTTGCAGTTTTAGTTGTTTATGACAATGCTGCCATAAAGAAAAGGCTTAATTTGGATACCACAGCAGATAAAAAATGCTACTGAAGTGAACACGTTGTCTTTACTTTGGGTTGCCGAAAAAGGCTGAGGAGTAGCATGACTTTACTTGTACTAAAATAGTGTCCAACTGGGAGTGTGTGAATAGGATTCAGGGAGTAGAAGACAGATCCTCTTCCACAGAACTTAAAAGCGACAGGGGCAAGGCAGGAAAGTCCACGATTATGCCCATTTTATAGGTTAAGAAGTGAGGAACATAAAGAGAGTCACAATGATGGATCTGTGGCAGGGCCCCGCTGCATTTCATCAAACCCCAAACCATCCTTTTCCCTCCTCCGTGCAGTGGTTTTGCCTCTACGCTCGAGCACGGGGTCTCCTATGGAACAAAGCACAAAAGCTGCTCACAGGTGTTCTGTCAGCATCAGTCCCCAAAAGACCCCTCTGCTAGAAATTCTCGTTGCCATCACAGTACCACAAATAATTCAGCTGACTACACTGCTCATTCAGCCAACAAGTCTGGCCTAAGAACTAGTGAGTGTTGTCTCCCATATCCCTGTTACGAATCCACTAAACTCCAGCCTTGCCCACAGTCATTTACGTTTGTGTGGTGGACCCACAAACCCTTATTTTCTAGGGAGGAAGGGGGCTCAGTGAGATGTTGGGACCCCTACTCTTTTCTGTGCCATTAAATCGTACACAATTTCCAAGCATTGTGAGGAGAACCCAGGAGTCCTGGTGTTACAGTCACACGGACTCTACTACGCACTTGCTGTGATGTGGAAATACGTACAATTCTGGTTTGCTGGTTTTAACCTCTAATCCTTACTTTCTAGGTTTGATTTGTAATTGAGTCCCTTGCAAACTAATGTCGTCTCTGTAATGCTTCTCCATATAAAAGGCTTGCCTTAAAATAATGAGGTAGTTTAAAATAAGAGTAAAACTATCTCTGTCCTTCAAGGTACGAGCACTCTTTAATAGGTGTTTCATGCTTGCTGGCAGACAGATAATGTGTCAAGCATTTCAGGTAGCTGTGGTGTGCGGCTCTGCTCGCTGCCTGCTGGTGTATCTGTACACTGTTAAACCAGGCACAAAGCCTCAGACTGAAGCTGATGAATGGTGGAAATAATGAGGAGCTACTTTTGCTGTTCTTTATTGAAATTGTCTGTACTTTCTCCGCTGAACCATCCAGTCCTGGATGCAGCAGAAAGCAGACATTGTACAGGTTAGACTTACAGATCCTGGTATTCCTGTTATCCTGTTTGTTGCTTGTTTTCAAACATAACATGAGAGCTTGTCACTAAAATTTTAATCAAACTGTATCTCAGAGGAAATCAGAGAGTTGGATTTTGATCACTATTCAAGACAGACCAAGCCATTTTGAACAGAGGCCAGTATTTAAACTGGTTTTTGGCATTTACCTTTCATTTAATATGAGCGGACAGGAAGCTTGGAGTGAAAGGAAGTTTACAGCCAAGATAAATGACTTAGCACTGGCTGGTTTTGTGTTGTTTGGATGTTTCAGGTATGATACTGTTGGTTCACTTGTAGTTCTTGACGAGGAGGCTCAATTGAGAGTCCTGGGAACAGCACCCAGCCCTGCCCTTCAGACCAAGTGGCTTTCCGTTGTGAGCAAAGCTTTTGCCGGCTACCACCTTCGTTATTGAGAGTGGCAATTAGCACTGATCCTCAGGTGGCTGCTTATTTAGTAAGAATGGGCGAGGCAGCCCTTCTCCCATTGCCTTCCCAAGCTGACTTCAGATCAGTGCTTGGAAGGCAGCAGTTTTCTGTGCTGCTGAGTCTCTCTCCAGTTCAGAAGCGGTGACCCACAGAGGGAAGACTCTCTCTGTTCCCAGAGGCAGTACTTCCCGGTGGTGTTGGCCCCTCACCTGTGTTGTGCTTCTCCCTCAACACACTAATGAGTACCTGGGCTTCCCTCTGCTCTTCATTGCACTGTGACCGCTCGCTTCTGCAGGAATGGACGAAGCTGGATGTGGATTGCTGTACGTAGCGTGCCACTTGTCAGTGAGGCCTCTGTCACTTGGATCATTATTTAATTTCTGCAGGGTAAGTGGTGCATGCCAACTTTGCAGCAGATTTTTCTGGGTTTTTTTTTTAAGTTCTGCTGTGAACCAGTGAAAATACTGGCATTACAGTTCCACTGAATCCTAAGGGCTGCCAAAACGTGTCACACAATGCCTCGCTCTGTACTCTATATTCATATTAATTTGCACTGAGACTAATTGGCTGTGAAGACTTGATCTTTGCAAAGCACTGAGGACTCTTCTCTCGGTTCTAAAAATGCTTCTGTACAAAGTTCATCAGCACTAAGGCAAATGCATTCCGAGGGCAAGGTCCACCCATGTGGTTGAATGTATTTTGAAATCTTAATGGAAAACTTCTTGTGAACGTCTTGGAAAGTCAGTGAGGAGACAGAAGTGAGCATATCTACTGACTGGAAATATTAGGTAGTGCTCTTGCTAACTCCTTTATTGATTATACCCGTCTTTTGTGACTTATACCTGTGCAGCTTCACTGTTCGTGTGTTCTTATATTGTTTGTTGTAGTCAGTGCTCACTTTTACAGATCTGATCCAAGACACTGCAGTCTTGGTCCTAGAGCTTAAAGTCAGTCCTCTCTTGGCTTTGTTTGGGCCAGATTCACTCCAGGTAATGCTAGGCACTTAAGTGAGGCACCTTAATATCACTTCTGTAAATATGCTCTATTGTCAGAAGAGATACCCACACTTCTGGTGGAAATACAGATTTTTAGCCATCGCTGAACTGTTCTCTGGAGATACAGAGCCTGGAGAACCACGCTCCTCATGCGTGTGCCTGGGCTGCTTCAGACTCACTCAGCGTAGAACTGCAGTTGTATCCAGACTCAAGTTCTGCCGAGTTTATTCATCAGTTTGCAGGGGCTGGGGGTCAAAACTGATGCATATGTGGTGATACAATGATAATCTGTGCTCATCATAATTCTGGTAATAAAAATGTAGTAGTTAAAGTACCTAACCCAAAACAAGGTTCTTGATTATTCATTTGTGTCTCAGCATTGGCTTATCAACTGCAATGCTGGCTGCATGAAATCCGCTAACGAAAATAACAGCCAAATGTACGATGAAACTAAGCAGTAAGCTGCTCACTTATTATAGACCCATTAGTCATTTTATCACACCTCCAACCTTTCTTTTTTGTTCTTTTAATTTCTTCTGCATAGACTTATTTTTAGAGGAACTTGCTGCACATGGATTCATGCACAGCAACGCAGCCTAAAATATCATCCTTTGAATTAATTCTATTTTTTTCCTTCTACATCAAAACAACTAAAATTATACTGCATGGCATATCCCAAGCATTGCTTGTTCCCCACCCTCTGCTTTTTATGTATGAAAAATATATGCAGTCAATGTGCAGTGGCTTGACTGGGCTAATTCTAGTTAATGGTGTTGAAAAAGACTTTGTAGCTCTCATTTATGCTGCACTTTCAAGTTTTAGAATAATTCCTCTGGATGAAGTGCTGAAGACGTGCGCAGGGTCTGAAGTGGTTTGGTTGTCTGAAAGGAGCCTCAAGTGGAGGAGTGGCAGGGAGCTCCAGTCAGGCAGGTGGGCTCTGCAGGGAGCTCTGGGCACGTCTCTGCAGGGTTTGGGGACCGATGAGTATACTTTGCTTGTGCAGTTCTTTGGAAACTGTCTGGAGTTCCTTTAAGCTGAAGAACGTTATTAGATGTGATGCTAAATCGGTTATTAGTCACGCAAATTACGGTTAAATTCTAACCTGTGGTACTTAAAGAACACAAGCAATAGGACAAGATTAACAGCATGTGGTTTTCAGCAGCTGAAATATTAATTGATAAAGCTCTTAATATTAATTTAGATTGCAGTAGCATTGAATTTCCAGCTGATAAGTCTGCAGTCTCTTGAGCACTGTGCAAATATGAAGGGACAGTCTTATTTTTTCTGAAGTAATTTGTATGCTGAAAACACTTTAGGCACCCAACCTGGTAACAGCAAAACAAAATACTTAACCTCAAACATTTCTGAAAGAAGATCTTTAGAAGAGATGCTGTTTGTCCTGGGAGCATTTTTCTTAGATATATCATCTCACTGTTGCACTTATATATAAAACTATAACAGATCTTTTGCCTGTTGTTTTTCTCGCGGTGGCTGCAACATAAACCATAAACCTTGAGGCAGTAAAGTACACCACGTACCAACAGCAGGGTTCTTGGATGTTGAAAAGCATCCAAATAGTCACCAAATGGGGGTTATTGGTTATCCGCTGCCTGAGATCCTGAAGTCTGTAGTATGTCTCTGTATGTAATAACAGGTTAAAAACAGCTTCCTGCTCAGATCGCAGGCTCAGTTTTAGAAGCTGTCCAAGTAAACTTATGGCTTGGTCTGAGGACCTTCTCTTTGTTGTCTCCTTCTTTGTCATATTCCATCATGCCATATTGGAGCTCTTCCTCTACTGCTGGTTTTGCAGGTTCAGTACCACCCCACTATCCATCACGTCTTTGTCTCGGAGTTTAATCACCGATCATTTAATACCTTGCTTGGCTAACTGTCATTATCCTGTTTTTCCATCCTTGATTGATTTGACTGACCTTGATAAGCAGTGTGTGTTTGAGGTAGGTGATGACAACAAGGCAAGTGGCAGCAAGGACATTTGCACTGACACATTTGTTGGGCACTCAGATCTGACTCAGAAAAGTTGGGCAAGATCATGAGGGCATGCTAAGATTTGATCTTATGCAGAGATCTGCTGATCGAAGTCTCGGGTCAGTAGGCAGTCATCTCCTGATTTTCACTTGAAGAAGTAACCAGTATCTCCAGCTGCCAACAAGCCACTTTGAAAACCCAGCATTTCCTCCACCTCTCCAGTTTTTCTTACCAGTATCTCCAGCTGCCAACAAGCCACTTTCAAAACCCAGCATCTCCTCCACCCCTCCAGTTTTTCTGGGGTGTTCAGTTGGTGGTTGACAATTCTGATGAACTTGTTTCTGCCATTCCCTCCTCCATGGCATATGTACCATCCCCATGTACTTAAATTGAGTATTTTTGTCATTGTGTGCATCCACGCTCAAGTAATTAATTCATGCAGAAAAAAATCACTTAAGTATCCATCTAACTGCTAATTCTTGTGGTTTTCTAGAGCACATCCTTGTCAGTGTGCAGTGTACGCCTGTACCAGTTTTTACCTGTACGTTATTGCAAATGGCTGTTCCCTAAGAGTTTTGCAAATACTGGCAACACTGGGCACGCTGAGATGATGAGGATGCATCTTCCAGGAAGGAATGTTTTTCCTTTATCAGCATGGTTTACTGCTTAGAGCAATGGACTGAGGCACGATTCCTGTCCCTCACTTCCTCCTGCCCTTAGCTTTCCGTCTTACAGTGCCAGGAGTGGATTCTGTGTGTCTGTATTAGGATGACTGTGGTGGGCTGCTTATGGAGTCTGTATGAATGTGGAATGCTGTGCAAGACTCTGGTCTCAGTTTGTAGTATTAAAAGCTGGTCATTGTCATACAAGCCAAAGACTAAGTTGAAAAGTTTTTGGGTGTCGAAAGACGCAAACAGGCTCACTACAGTATTTATGAAAGTGGTCAAGTACAGTATTTAACTGCCACTGCGATCACCCTGTGCTGCAGGGCCCTGTGAGCTCTATCTGAAGCAAAACACAGCCAAGTGATAACAAACTGGGACTCCAAGTAAAGCCGGTTTGCCTATGTTCAGTATCAAAATAAGTCAGGCCTAATTTGCTGCAGCTGGAAGCTGAATCTCACATACAGAACTTGCTTGGTGAATTACATGTCTGCTAGTTAGTGAAGCATGACCATACTTCTCACACTGATCAGTTCTCCAACAACAAGCCCTGCTACCTGCTATCAGAAAGGGCTAGGAAAGACCCATTAATCACAAAAACGTTCTAACAGCCTGTTTGTGCACTGCTAAATAGAGGCAGGAGGCCTCTGTTCCACTGCATGCTTTACTTGTCCCCAGAAAATGTGTGCCACCATCAGGACTCTGGCTTCTGCTCTGGGGAGAGGCAGCCCTGCTACACCTCGATACTGGTTTCCTGGAGTTCTTTCATGGATGGACTTTATTTTCCTCCCATGTCCTGAATGTTTCCTGTGTGCTCGTTATTCCAGTAGGGAAATAAGTCTGAATCAGTCTTAAATGCAGCACTGCAGAACCTTTACAAAGGCAGTGGGGTATTTTTCCTTGTAAGTCTGTGGTCTAATAAGTAAGACTGTGCCCAATACAGAGTATTTCCTATGGCTTGCAGCTAAATAACTTGAGGGAGAAGCTTGTAAGCCTGTTTATGCATAGAAGAAGGGCACCTGTGAATACCTGTTGCCTAAGGAATAAGAAGTAGGGAGAGCATCTATCTGTGCTCTTCTTCTGGCACAACTGGGGCATGAACTAGACAGTTCCTGGGCTCCATTTCCATTCCTGTTTGCCAGAATTAGACTGGAGAGCAATTTACTTCTGGTATGAGCTAACAAATAAGAATTACACAAAGTTGTCAGCGAGAGAAAGTGCTTCTGTATTTCTCCGTTGTTTCTGACATAATGTATCTTGCATGTATTACCTTTTTCTTTTTTCCTCTTCACGCTGAGTCCCAGAGGCAAAGCCTGGTTCTCCAAGGAAGTAGGATACAGCTTTATTGACAGTTGTGACAGATGCAATGTTTCCTGGAATTAATGGTAAATGCAATCAGCAGTGACTTGAGGATGTGCGCTGTGCATCATCTTTTTTGATGTTTCATTGTCAGGAAGTCCTGATGAATGTCTGACTGGAATCAGGAATCCTAGGTTTCATGTCTGTGTCTGCCACTGGTCCCCTGACCTTGAGCAAGTAATTACATTTCTTCAGATATCCGTTTCCCCACTTGTAAAGTGGGGATGATAATAATGACTTTCACCATCAAGTGCTTGAGACCTGCTAATGCAGCCTCTGTCTGACAGTGATGGGTTGTCCTTACGACTTGGAGCCTGGAAAAAATCCCCACCCATCTCATCAGGGCAGCGCGTGGGTTACTTGGCAGCAGGCAGAGCACAGGCATAGCGGCAGCTGAACTTTAGGAAAAGAGACATTTCGTCGCCCCACATGTCAGATGACGGCAGATGCAGGTGGTCAATTAGCTGGATGTGCCAGGGATCAGGAAATCAGACAGATCTGAGGACATGATAAGATATAATTGTGGTGCAGAGGAAAAAGAGCACACAATTAGAAGTGGCTTCTCAAATTAAAGCACAGCATGTGATGTGAAATCCTGTTCATACTCTAAAAGAATATCATATGGGCTATGGCATGTGTTCCTCTTCTTTTTCCTCTCCCCTCTTTCCTAAACCCTGCTGCTTGGTAACGGCAGTATTTTTGGGACTGATTCTTTTGCTAATTGCTAACCAGAAATAGCACCTAAGTTTGGCAGAGCTTTCAGGAGAAGAAGAATGAAGGCTTTTGGGGGAAAAAATTCGGATATGCATAAAACTTGCATAAAAACCTGTTTTATTCGTCTCTCTGAAAATTCATCACTCAGGCATATGCAGAATGAACATGATTATGACAAGCGGGAGAAGGTCCAGAAAAGCTGGACTGTTGTAGAGGTTAAAGTTCCAGTTGTTCTCTTTTCAGCCCTAAAGCCAAGGCATGCCAGTGCCAGAGCCTCTGCGTGAGCTTGTGGCCTTACGACGGCCGATGTGGCTCATACCTGAGTTGCTTGCAGGCTCACAGGCTGGTTTCCTCTCCTGCTGGGGAACACAATGCTGTTATGTTGAGTGATAAAGGATGAAATAAGGGAGCAAAAGAGGATGGGAGTTGTGGAATCTTCTCTCCTTCTTAAAAAGCGCTGTGCGGTGGGACTTGTGATAAATTAGACTGAAGAAGCATGCTCGTTTTATTCATCAGCTGGAACAGGTGACTCAGGAAAAGGAAATGTGTAGTTTCTGGAGCTGCCAGGATGCTGCAGCCCCATCAGTTTTTATTTACTGGAATTCGGGATGCTGGGGTGCTCCTGGCCTCTACATCTTGGCTTACAGCATGTCAGGTTTCTTGATGAAATAAGGAACGCTGCAGAGCAGAGGTCCCTTTAGAAATTGTTGGCCTGCATCTGTTTCTTTCTGTTAGTGTGTGAAAAACAAAAGCAATAACTATTTAGGGACCAAATTATAGATGTTTTACTGGTACTGGTGAGCACTTACTCATGTGAGTAGCCTCGTTGACTTCAGCAGTTAAATGAGCTGCATCGTTAAGCTTTTAATGCTTCTGTCCCTCTCTGACACCACGAACCAGCAGTACCCTTGCAGGCCGGGAGAAGGCAATGGCAGCGTGGGTGCGGAGTTACGTGGGGCGCTGATGTCGGACGCGGCGGCACCTGTTGTTTGAAAGCGAATAGAAAAGTATGTGATTAAATATACAGGCAGGGAGGCTTTTATCTGAGCCCATCACTCAGTAGGGAATGCGAGAATTATTTTGTACCGTAGGGTGATATAATATATATCCACTTTTATTTTTTTTTCCGAGTCGTATTTTTTATGGCAACTGCAGGAAAAGCAGCCAGATAATGTATATAAAGGGGAAGCTGGAAATGAGCCAGCTTTGAGCTGGAGCATCTGAAGATGTACATCGGGAAGAAAAAGAATAACTGGAGTTATTTTTGTGTAACATAATGTCTGAGAACAAATCAAAAGACCACAGAACTTTCTTGTCCGAAGGTCTCCTAATGAACGTCAGATCAGGCGGCACAATTGACTTCTCATGTTATATTTTCTTTTCCTAAAGTAGCTTTTTTTTCATCTCTGAATGGCTTATTGCAAGGAAACTGGGATTGTACTGAGTATGTCTCTTCATTTTGCTCACCTATTGGCAGCTGTTATAGTGGTGCTAATCCATCTCAACAGATGCTGTATTATTTCAGGCTGCTTTGAGTGTTAAATTTTCTCATTCATCTCTTGTTGTTGTTATTATTTGGACACTTTAAGTCTCCAATCAGAGAATGAGAGCTCCTGAGAGCACATCTTGTACACAAATGAGGAGAGTCCCTCTTTGTGAGGATCAGGAATTACAGCCAGTCAGGAAATCGCTTTGTGTTTTTTTCCTTTCTCAGAGAAAAATTATGAGAAAATGAGATTTTTCTGATGTCTACACTTTTGTATCTACCCTGTATTTACATCCCTAATCCTGCAAAAAAAAAGAAAAGAAACAAGGCTTTGTAAAGCAAAGGAAAAAAACCAGCAACAAAACAAACCCAAACAAATCCTTTCTAGTCTGAAGCAAAGCAAAGTTCTTTATTTTTTTATTTTTTAGTGGTCCCCTTTCACTACCACAAAATTTTGTGAGATTGTGATGAAAATTCGGTTTGGTTTTTTTTGTCATTGTTTTTTTGTTGTTGTTTTTTTGAGCTAAAGCTGTTTGGAGGAAACAGACACAAGTTTAAGTAGGGATGTGAGATGGTCCTTTTACCTGTGCTGCTTAACCACACCAAAAAATGCTGCATGTTTATTCTACAATTGAGAATTATAAGATTGTCTTCTAGACACATTCTCGGTGCAGAGCTGACTGTTATTAGTTTGATTTAAAACATTATGCTGCAGATTAGCCTTTGAAACTTCTGTGGCTTTTCAGCAGATGAAGGTTCCCTCCAATCATCTGGTTTGTAATGTTCTCATTATGTGCTCATTGTCCAGCAAATGAGTTATTTGCAAATATGTGCATAACTGGGATGAAAAATCTTTGAACCCAATTCTAGTTTATAGAAAAACCCCTTCAGATTACTGTGGTTTGTGAAAGAGCCAGCATGTGGATAGAGAATCAATTTAAGAGAGTCTCCATTTAAGGGGGATTTGAAACTAGGTTATATATTTGCCCATCTTTTAATGATTTTGTGTAAGCTTGACTCTTAAGTCTCATTTTTCTTTGAATAATGAATATAATTGAAAGCCTTGTTATATTCATATACAGTAAATCCATTTCTGAGAGACAGCTGCCTCTCAAAGTAGTGTCAGTATTCTGATAATCTGGATTCAGCATAGTTGCATTGACTTGCATGTCAGAGTCCTTTTGTAGAGTATGCTATGAGTTCCCACAGAAAGGGACTTTTTGTTGGATCAGTGCAAGGGACTTACCTTAAAAAAGTATTTGGAACCTTGATTGCTCCATGGTATTGAGTGTGCTAAAACACTCAGATCACTTGCCTGATGGAATTTCTAAAAGTACCTGAGTATCCCAACTAAATAATACAGAGTGGTTCGTATATGTCAGGACAGATGTATGGGATGATATGCTACGTATACCAAATGAAGGATAAACAGAGCCTGTTGGTTTTGGATCTCCGTCCTTGAAGTTTTGGCTGCGCTGAGCAGAGTTGTCCATACGATCCATACTGAACATAGTATATTTAGCTAAAATTCCAGAGCATTCAGTGTTGCAGTCTACTGGATAGCAGGGGGTAAATGCTGTATGTTACGCTCAGCTGCTGCTGAGGTCTGTGCATAAGGGATGCAATTGTTTATGGTAAACTTGCCCCTTTTAATGAGGACACACTCTTAATGAGGCAGTGTTTTGGAGAAGGGTTCATTAGTCATTTACTATTCTTGTCACAGCTCAGAGTTAAGCGGGAATGGCTGGCTTGGCGCACACTATTGTGCCTCAGCGTTACGACGTCTTGGGAGACATCGTGACACAGGGCAGGTAGGTGTATTGGCTGGGAAGAGAAAATGAAAGGTAATTACCCATTGCCGTGGGAATTTCTGCACAGCAAATTAATATATGACTGGAATGCAGGCAGTCATACATGCATTCATCTTTCATCTAGGTAGCTATGGATTGCGGTGCAAAAAAGAGGATTCTCCTGCTCTGGACTTTGGTCTAGATTGGATGAACTTGCTGGGGCCTCTTGGTATTTACCCCAGTTACTGACTCCAGAGCAAATGGGAAAAAACTCTTTGTAGGAGTCATACACACACTGGTTTTAATCTAGTTAGCAGGGAGGATGGCAATAGTGAATGCAGAGTGATGAGATTTGGAGTGTAAACCAGTAATCTACCCACAGAATTATTGTGTTTCTGTATCTTGCAATTGTGCTATGAGGATAAGTACAGTGAAGACTGTGACGTTATTCAGTTACCATGGTAGTGGAGGCTATGTAAGTAAATTAGAAAGGTCCATTGGAGATTGAAAACATGGAAGAAATAGGCTGTTGCTGGTCAAAAACTCTGTCTTTGTACAGCACCTCTTGGCTTATTGTTTGGAAAGACACTGGTATATTGTTCATTTGTTGTTACTACTATTGACACTCAAAGGTAACATCAATCAGATACATATGGTCAATAAGCCCAGTGTGGTAGAAGCTGTACAAACAGAGATCGAAGAGGTGGCCTTGACCCTAAAAGCTCAGAACAGACGTACCTTGTGTTATCTCTGCACAAATGCCTACTTGACTCAAGTTATTCTGTCTGGTTACCGTGCCCATCTAAGATGAGTATCAACAAGCACATCTACAGAGGAACAAGCTAAGGATAAACCAGTGGCTACCTCAGTCAGATACATGTCAGAACAAATCACGGAGAGTTTTCTCATCCCTTTTCTAGCATGTCCCACAAGGGAGGAGGTGTTACAATCCCACTGTTTTCAGTGCTCCCATGTTCTGAGGCAGTAGTGTAGCAGATAGAGTGACCTGGGGCACAGTGAAGGATGACAAACTTTGCAGGTTTTTACCCAAATAGAAAATGTCAGACTTGGAAAGAGAAGAATCATTCAAGTCCTCTGATAGGATTCATTACCACATTGGTTAGACTGTTCAAGGTGCCACACTGAGTAATGAGCTGAGCCCCCCAAGTTGCTCTAGTGGGGCAAATCCAACAGCTCTTACCATAGTTCCCATTAAAGGAAATAAAATGCTGTGGACTGATCTTTTCTGTATAGAGAGTAGCTTGCTGGAACGGCCTGTAACTTCACTGGGGCTTTCTAGGTTTTGAAAATCACATCTTCATTCGTTTGTTTTGGGAGCTGTCAGGGCAGGGGGAGCATTCCAGAAAAACCTGCCCTTTGCTTCACTAGATTTTATTATAAGCCAATGCCCTCTAGGTTTTTGTCCGTTGATGTAATGTGTTATAAATCAACCAACTCCCACTGTAAAGGAAAGAACCACAGAATATTTTCAGAAAAGCTGAGCATTTTACATGCATCCTGCAGTGTTCATCACTTTCCTAACAACTTTATAATTTTTGTAGCCCTTTGTTAATTTGCCTGTTTTAAAGTGCAGATTCCAGTTTTGTTGTTATTTTAAAAGATACCTTGATACCTAATAATGAAAATACTTTTTCATCTTGGAAGTGGTTTAATGAAAGAACCTATGACTTAGTGTTTTGCTAAAAGCAATACTGTGTTCACTGATGTTGCAACGGAATAGCAACCTCCACAGCCATGAAATAGTTTTCTATTAAGATATCTGCATTGTATAGATTGGGGAAATGAGAAAGCTCAACTAGCAAAGAGCTGATTTGAGATGCAAAATTAGAAGCTATTTTCTGGTTCACAGTTTGTGACTGTATCACTCCAGCTAATGTTGTCCCACTTGGGACAGCTTCAAGATTACCATGTGAATGGGGTTATGCCTGTGTTCATGCACATATGAGGGAAAATGTTTTCTGTACCTCTAATATAAAGGTGTTTCTGTGGAGTCTTGTGTTCTTCTTGAGTTTCTTTTCATTTGTCTTGTAGAAGTAGAAATAGTCCTGGAAGAGAAAAAAGTGGCACCAATTTAGAGTTTAGGATATCTTATCTTGTTGGCAAACTGAGAGCAGAGTAGATGAAGTATTCACTAGAAATCTGTTTTCTTAACAAATGAATGACCTTTGAATGCCTAATTAATAGGTTATATGTTGTTTCTGTTGCTTCAAGATGTTTTATATTTGAATCAGTTAGATAAAGTAAACATTTGTGAACTGCAATGAGAATAGCAGTTGAAATGGGGACTTAACTTGCATGCTTTTATCAATGGCAATACAAGCAGTAGCTATTACCTATTATTTGTATTGCAGTACTTCAAAGGGTCTTTATTGTTGTGGACTCTACAAGCCTGTAGTAAATGGTATTCCATGTAGCAAGAAGCACATTAATAATGGAGACAAACTTCCAATGGGAGGAGAAGCAAAGAGAGGGAGAGGTGAATTTTCCAAATCGCAAAGATGATTAGCACTGAAGAGAACAGACCTTTAAAATCCTTTAAACCTTTAAAATCCTAAAAACCTTTAGCTGGAACAGGCTGCCCAGGGAGGTGGTGGAGTCACCATCCCTGGATGTGTTTAAGGAGCGGGTAGATGAGGTACTTAGGGATATGGTTTAGGGGGTAGACAGGAACGGTTGGACGTGATGATCTCAGAGGGCTTTTCCAACCGAGCGATTCTGTGATTCTGTGATCGCAGTGTAGTCACCTGTGGACTGGGCACACTGCCTCCAAAGTGCGAGGTATTGTACAAAACCTAGTGCTCAGGTAGCCTTAAGGTAAGTTTTACTACAGTGAGAGAAAAATCTAACACACGTTTGTGGCCTGGTGTAAACTGCTTTTCCTTGCTTTCTCTCTGCCTAATATTGTTGCAGTCATGATGCTGTTATTGACAGAAGCTTCCCAAAAAGTCTTGTTTAGCAGGTGGTACGCGCTGGTGAACACAGAGCTGAAAGGAGCAGTGGGAACTTAAAGCCCCATCCCTCGTAATCAGAAATGAGCACACAGCAGAGTGATTCACAGGACCATCTGCTCCTTCCCTAGGAGCCTGAACCATAGGTATAGATCTTATGAAACCTGTTGATAGTTGACTACAACTTTGAGAAATGCAATAACACCAATAATGTCAATGTAATATAACATGATAATGATTTCAGGACAATGTCAGCCTTGAAAGGAGCAGAGTTTAGGGCAGTTGTGTGACTGTAGGCAAGGAGAACAGAAGTTGTCTTGACCTCACTCATCCAAGCCACTTAAGTGGACTAAGTTATGGCCCGTGCTCTGTGCCTGCCGTATCTTGTTATATCTTCGTTAAATGCAAACACCTGGAACTGCCATAGCTGTGGAAATCACTGTCCTTTGCCAAATAATTTAACACAAGAGCGTGCATTGTAAATAAGGTAGGTCAAGCAGAAAACTAATTGCACTTCCATTGGTTTTACAGATCGTTGTAGGGGTGACGGAGATCATGCGGTAATTGCCACAGTGATCTCTCTCCTCTGTGTTAGGTCATTGAGGGAAGTCTTAAAATCTTCATTGCAGTCAAATATTGGAATCTATCTGGCATCCCCCAGCCATCTGGCATGCTCTAAATCTAGCCAACACCATGGCTCTCTATCATGAAATTCTAATTATTATTCACATAATAGGCCTAAGCAGACAGCTTCACGCAGGTACAAATCTCAAGGGAAGGTTAAGTACAGTATCAGAAGAACACCAGGTCCAGTCCTTGGACAGGTAAACAGAACAAAGATATTTTACCCAGCAATAATTTAATCTTCCTTGATTGCTGATTGATTCGATGGACGTCACGAAAAATATGACACATTCACAGGACCTTAGCCTCTCATCAGTCATTTTAATTTGCGCTCTCTTATATTTCAAATATGTTCTCAAGGTGACTCTGTGTAATTTTTTTCTTTTGCTCTTCACAAATTAGATCTGGAAGAATGATGGGAGGACTGAAATTCAGAAAGTGTTAAACAGATTGGGATTTTTTTTTAAGCCATAGTAGAGAAATGTTATTAGTGTAAAAATGAAATGCTTTGCAGTTTCTGGTAGCAGGGAGAGGAAGAAAGCTTTGGGGGGGGTGTTTAAGATTATTTGCAAGATATTAGTGTCATATAATCAGCTTCTCCAAGGCAACATGAATACGTTAATAGTCATGGATGCTCCTTCGAGGGAGTTCAAAGTGCTTTTCACAAAATTTTGTGAAGCCTTTTGTGATACCTTTTGGGAATCTTGGGCTTGTAGGTATCAGCTAAGGGAAGTGTTCCTCTTCAGGACAGTATTTAAGGTTATGCCAAGTCTTAGCCATGTACTGAAGGCCAGAAGTCGATGGATTTTTTGCTGAAGTTTGTAACTTGAGTGCTTCCCTGTGGTGGGATTTTAATAGAATATGATGTAGGGAATCCTATTTCAGATGGTCATCCTGAGAAACAGGGCTGAAATGAATGTTTCAGGTCTGTGGAGCGTAGCAGTGACTAACGTAGTAACCTCTGCTGCCTGTGTCAACCTGGAAAAAACAACACAGTATCACTGGATCATAGCATGGGACTTGAGGAGAGACTTCCATGGCCAACACTGAGTCACACCTCCTTCTGGAGAGGAGCAGCAGCGCTTTAAACAGAACAGACAACCAGTATGGGACACTTTAAGATGAAACTGCAGAAATAATTTGGACAAGAAAGTTCACTTTGATCAGGATTCGGGTCTAACCCTTGAGCTAGACGGTATATCTTTTCCAAAAAACAGAGTTTCTGGAGAGACAGTCAGCTCAAGGGAAGAAACTGTAAAAAACCCAGTAAAAATACTAGTTTGGGGAGCAAAATTCACTCTGTCTTGAGTCAGGTTGATGACACTCAAATGAACACTTATTTAACAGTAGTGCAAGTCAAGCCAGATCTAGGGACTGCAGCCTAACACGTAACACAAAACAATTTCTGAAGTCATAATTCCGGCTGTTACAGACATGGCTGTAACGTGAGGTGCCAGTAGACAGCACTAAAAACATAGCAAGGTTTTTGCATTTTGTAGGACTTTCATAACTTGTAGCATATGGGTTCCCCGGGCAACTCGTATTAGCTCCTGACCGGATTATTGTAGCTCAGAGAGGCTGGAAAGCAATTTTCATTACTTTCTGACTGATGTTTCCATTCCAGATATAGACATATTTTGCACAGTTGATACAGTTGTGGAAAACTGCAGCCAGATAGAATTGGTATGAAATGCAGATATCTGTCCAACATTCAAAATTGCAGTGTTTGAACACCTTAATGATAGGAAAATAATAACAGGTTTTACAGAGAAAGTAATTTGATTTGCTCTGAGGATGTGTGTCTGACTGGACTAGGAATTGAACACAGCCGAGGCCTACACTAGGATTTGTGAAACTTGGTTTCAGTCTTCAGCTTATCATTATGAGGAGTAACCCATCACCTTATTGCAGTATCTCAATTTCCCCATTTGTAAACGGCGATGAAGTTACCAAGTTCCTTTGTACAACTGACTGAAATGTAAGCACATCATGATTACTGGTTATTTTCCAAGTTACAAGCTACTGCTTCGGTCACCTGCCTGCACCATTCTTCCTGCAAAGACTTACAGAAAGAATTTATAATTTTAGTTCTAACATAATTCCCGATGTAAAAGGTCTTCAGTGTTTGCCTCAGCTTACTAAAAGAGCAAGATAAATAAAAATTAGATTGAGATTTTATACTGAAAAGGAACCCTTTTCTTCACTTTCTCGATACATTCATTATGCTGGAAGAGGTAATTTACTACTGAATGGCCAGCCCAGTGCATTGCCAGGGGCTGTTGGGAAGCTCTAAAGTGTAAAGGTCAGCAGGTAATTTTAGTCTCTGACAGAGTTTCTTTTTCTTTTCTGTGTTTCTCAGACCATGGGTATTTTTGAAGCTTAGAAATTCTGAAATCCATGTAGCCAGAGAGACTTTCTGAGTCTGACATAAACTAGAAGAGAATCTGGTGGAAGAGGTAGGATTTCACCTTGCATCTACTAAGAATCCATTCCTGAATTGTTTTGTCAAAGGCTCTTTAGTTATTAATAATTAAAATTTTTTTTTCTTGCTTTTTCTAGTGAATAATAGATCTAGATAATCAGTGGTGGACATAAACAAGCTCTACATATTATGCTTTTTGTGTTGTGGGATTGAAAATAGGGTACATCTTGGCTTTTGGGGCAAGACAGAGCAAATAGCAAATAGTCAGGTTCACCCTCCTGTTTTCCAGCACAGCCTCTTTAACAGATACCTTGTCTATGCAGTTCAAATGATTGTTAGCTAGATAGTTACTTGTTTCGTAATGTAAATTTGTATCTTAAAATGACCCTTTCACTGTAACAGACTGAATCAAGAAACGGAGCGATTTTTTACATTGCTTGGAACTCTAAACTCCGAGTTGGCGCAGGCAAGTCTGTCTCTCGTTCTTGAGAACAACTTTGCTAATGAGAAACAAGGGCATCTCTCCCTGCTGTAAAAAGGAAAACAAAGAACTGGAATTACAGTCTTTGGCCCTGATTCAGGAAGACATTTCTGATTATGCTCGCCTTGGAGCTTCAGTGAACGTGCTCATAAGTATTCATGTGCAATACAGCCTGTGAGGATTTGAAGTAGTCTTGGTGGGCAACTTTGATCATCTTCAAACCGTAATTTTTTTTTTTCCCATGCTTCAATAGATGCAAGAAGTCACACCAGAGTTTTTTTTAAAGCAACAAAGTGTAGAATCAAGCAAGCCTGGTCTACTTGTAGAGTGACATCCAGGTGTTCTGAAACTCGAGGGTGCAGCTTTATCCAGCTTCTGATCACTGTTGTGTTATCATAATAATACTTTGAATACTTCCTGTATCTACTCCAGGGCAGCGCACGAATGAAATCAAGTTAGAGGATTTCTTCAGCCTTTTAGGTCTATACAGGGCTACTCTTAGTTCTGCAGTCATTTGTACTCCATCTGTGCGTTATCACCAGTACCAATTTAATCTTGATCAGACGTGGGTATAGGATTGCATTTGATAATGAACGTATTCCAGCTCTGCCAGTTGATGTGCACTGCTAGCTGTGGAAAGACAGGCAGTACCCAATGTGGACTAAATTTGGAGCGGCACAGGCAGGGACGACAAACAGTATCTGATCTAGCATAAAGCCTGCAAGACCCGCATGGTTAAAACATCAGGTTTTTTATAATCGAATTATACTCACAAGGCTGAGTTTCTACCAAATCCTTGCATTGCATCACGTGGCCACCATGGTTTTCATCTGCTTCTAGAAGCCCTAAAGCCAGATTCACTGTATCATTGAACTGTGGCCTCAATGTCAGCCCTTTCTGTTTCCCTACCAAACGCACATCATCTCCTCCAGGTCCTGTGAGACCGTTCGTGCTGCCTGAGAGAACAGACATCATCTTGACTGGCTGAAAGGGAGGGAGGGAGATGATGTTTGAGACACAGGAGTTCTAGAATGGTAAGAAGAATCCAGGAAAATAATTAATGAGATGAGAACTTCAGCATTGCAGCCATTTTCAGCTTCTTATGATATTGATAACGGCTACAGGCTTGTAAAAGACCATTCACACGTATTCAGATCAGCACTTGGAATAACAGAAGTATAGATTTAGAACTGAGTTCACTGGTCTTTTAACTTCACTTCTACCAGAGACTGAGCTTACCCACTATTTGTTTCATTCCATTTTTGTTCTCCTTTTCAGAATAAAAGCTCATCCCTGTTGCACCCAGAGAAGCTGTAGGCACAGCCTTCCAAAATTTAATTTTAATTTGATTAGTGAATGTTTTTTGTGTGGCAGGAACATCTTGGAAGCCTGTTGTATTTTTTTTGCTGGTCAACCAAATGTGTATGCTTTCAGGACTTAAAAATAAAAAATAGAGGCACCAAGGAAATCTAGTGAATAGTGTAAGAAAAGTGGGAGGATTGTACCCAGCTCTGCTGCTGATCTGTCGTATGTGCCTGGAAAAAGCCAGGCACAAACAACACATTCACAAATGTGTTCATCTGATTCTTCTTGGATTACAAACTCTCTGGAGAAAAAAATTCTCCCTTACTAAAAATTTGCCTAGTAGCTCTCATGATACATGGGCTTTTGCTCTTTAGATATTAGTATTTATAAATAATAAATGAAAATTATATTGTCTACAGTTTGCATTTGTTTCAATGAATGTTCCTTTTCCTCCATGTATTACAAGAACAAGTAAATAGTCACATCTGATTTATACGGCTCCTGTGTAATGATACATCTGACAGCTCTCTCTAGCAGTTGTGTGCAGAGGCTTGATTTCCCAACACTGCCAATGAATCATGCCCTTTTTTATTAATTATTCCTTAAAATGTAGATTATTTGCAAGATGCCTCATTGGCTTTTGGTATTATATGCCTTTGCTGATTTTTCCACTGAAGCTTTAAGTGTGTTGATCATTCTGGGAGAACGACAGCCTTGTGAAAATCACTGGGAAGCAGAAAAATGGTTAAGAGTTATGTTAACAGAGCTTTGAAAGCCAGCACAGAAGTGGTGTAAATGGAAGTGTGTTGACTAATAAGAAGCGTGTGGATTGATCAGGCAGGAGTTTCAGTTTTTGACTTGGTCCCTGGCTCCTTGTGTGACCTTGAATAAATAATCTGGTGCGTTCATGTCTCAGTAGCTTCGTCTTTAAAATAACTGTAAATAGAAGTCAGAAAGAGAGTGACAGTTTAATTACTGCTAGTAAAATGCATGGTAGTATTGCAGAGAAA
This sequence comes from Mesitornis unicolor, assembly GCF_000695765.1. NCBI lineage: Eukaryota > Metazoa > Chordata > Aves > Mesitornithiformes > Mesitornithidae > Mesitornis > Mesitornis unicolor. The sequence goes on along the minus strand of NW_010176670.1, from coordinate 108,954 downwards.
GGTGCTGAAGAAACACAAAATACTCAGTATGTTCCATCAGTCAAAGTGAGAGGTTGAGAGCAGTTTGAAGTGTCCTCCAAGGTGGCTGAGGAGGGACGAGACTGAGGCCTGCGGTGACCGCTCTGTAGGTGGCTGCTGCAGTGTGTGGACAAGCGCAGGGTTTGTGTATTTCTAGGCCTGAGCTGAGCCCATTCATCTGTGCAAGTTTTCAGTGACTGTCAAAATGGTTCACAGAGCGATACAAGAAAACCCAGAGTCCTGAGGATGTTCCTTAGCTCTGATTCCACAGAACACTCCAGTTTTTAGCCCAAATCCCTTCATAAGGTCACTACTGAAAACCAGTCATCATCAGCAAAGGATGAAACGGGGCACTTGGGGTGTGTTTTTACAGTCACCAGAGAAGTGCTGTTCTGAGCAGCAGTGATATATTAAATTATATCTGGAAAAAAAAACCAACCCTGTATTTAAGTAGTCTCATCATATACAAAACATTTTTCCCTCCTTGAGCTGTATCTAGGTGTCTCTTTTTTTGTTTCCTCATTATTTTCCCCCTATGAATACTCCAGCGCATTAATGCATTTAGTCGCTAAGTAATATATGGAAAATAAGCAAAGCAAGACAATAATTACCATGATGAAAAGGCAGTAAGAAACCCGAGCAGTGAATAATGAGCAGACTATTCAACACTGAATGTAAGCATTCTGCTTCAAAATTCCAAGTTATTTGAAACTTAGGCCAGATACTGGGTTTACATCTGAAGCCTTCCTGTGGCACTGGTGGTGTAAAACCATCTATGCCCTTGGATGGTTGTCTGTGTAGTTTGAAGTTTAAATAGGGGTTTATATTGTGCGCATGTGTGAAACCTGGTAGGGAAACAGCTATGAGAATAATCTTACAGTCTTTAAAATTGACTCTTCTTTTTTAATGCTGTGAGAAGGCATGCGTGTATATGAAATTTACAACTCAAGTTTTCCTTTGACGATTTACAAACTGTATACAATACATTTTACCACTGAGAGTGGCTTACAGGAGCCTGGGGACACATTGAGGAAAATCAGAAGTAAGGGAACAGGAGTTAAATCATGTTTTGACATCATTTATGAACTGCTGGCAGGATGGACATCGATGTTGCTGAGTTTAGTACTCATCGATAACCAGCAGATGGAGCTTTTAGTAACCGAGTTTCTTAGGGGTTCTTCGATTATGAAGACTTCTGGAAGCACATTTTAAATCGCCAAAAGCGTATTAAATATAAACAGCTATAGAAAAGAGAATAGTATTTCTATGACAGGTATATTTATTTGTTTATGCCGAGTCCATCTTATTTTGAGAAGAAACCCAGGAACTTCCATGCAGACGTGTTGGTAGAAATATTTAGAAGCTTTTATGCCTGTTTCTAGGTAGCAAATGCACACAGGGAGTTTGAAAGAGCTGAGTTGTGAGCGGCTAAGCCAGAGATTGTAACAGTGGTCAGGTTTTCAGAGAGCATTCAGATAGTTGGAAGATTTGCTATAGAAATAAGCAACCAGAATTGAAAAACTACTCAGCATTCAACCACTTGTAGAAAAAGCCAAACACTGAGATTACATTTTATGGCTTTGTACAGATACAGAACCAGACACTAACTGCTTTTAAAGCTGTGCCTGTAGTTTTGTACCGTGAAGTCTTTACTGTGAAGTAGCACATGAAAAGGAAGTTTACACATTTACATGTATTTTCTGGCTTCTGGTGGTGGGGAGTGTTGTAGATTCTGCAAACATTCTGCTTAAAACAGAAAAAAATAATCCCTGTAACCAAACCAGATTTAAACTGAAGGACCTCAACATGTAAGTCCAGACCTCCTTTTCTCGTGGTCCGATCTCTTCTCTATCCCGTTGAAGCTCTGAAGATGCTTCCCCATTGCTCAGCTTTATATAATTGCTTTTTGGTTGAATGAACAGTGAATTCTGATGTTTATAATGCTTTAGAGATAGGAATTATGTGATCCAATGCATGTATTTTTTCTGGATTAAATTGTATCAGGTAAGTTTCTTGAATGTGACCTGAAATATGTGTCTACCGTGACTAGCTCCATGCTGCAGGATACCCCCATTCCTGCCATGCATCCTTTAGAAGGGGGCTGATTTATTACAAGTGAAGGATAATGTTATACCTCTGGATTTTACGCTATACTTTTCCAGGCTGTAGCACAGATCATTCAGTTCAAGTCATGGCCGAAGTTCCCAGTGGGAACTGGTGTGTTTGGTTTCTGTTTCAACCCAAGCCAGGGCCAATTTTGGCGCTGATTCAGAAGGTCAGCGATTGGCTCCTGCGGCTTGGATCAGTGTTAGAGAGATCAAAGAGGTGTTGCCTTCACAACCAGCACTCAGTGCTAGAAGAACTTGTAGCTCATTTTAAGGAATAATGAGCGACTCTGGGAAATACTGGTTCCTTTTTGTGAATAAAAAAGTCCATCTA
>NW_010176670.1:67958-106466 GCF_000695765.1 Mesitornis unicolor | reverse complement strand
AGGGAACTGAAAGAGTCGGGGAGAACAGCATAAAATAGTTGCAATTTTGTGAGGTCTTAAAAGGGAGCAGGGAGAAGGATAGAAAGACCTGAGTATTAGAGCACCAAACAGCAGGAAGGGAAGATAATTTTTAGTCATTATGTGCCAGATTTTCCAAAGAGAAAAGTATCTTCTGGATAAAGACTACTGAAAGCAAATGGGACTGGAGTGTTTTGAATCGTGTAATTCCAATTCGGATTTTTCAAAAGAGTTTAGTATGTGGGATGTTGATTAGAGGCTATCAGAAGATGAAAGGAGGTGGGGAAAAAGGAAATTATTTTCCTCTGCTGAAAGTTTTGATGAAAATGAAAAGCATTTTGCTTTCAGATTTGATTTGCTTAAATTTAGGAAACACAGGAAGGAACAGGTTTTTTTAGGCAGAGGAATAATGATGTACAAGCAGTATAAAAAGCACCAGACATTAGAAGGAGCACAGTTTTGAAAAGCAGAGAAAGTCGATCAGATCAAGTAGACCTTATCTGACCCCTGGGCGGTCAGATAACAACACGGTGCCATTGTTTGACCTTGGAGCACCGTAGCCATGAAGCACCATGTAGATGCACAAGGGCATTTTCAGACAGTGCTCTTCATTTAGAAAAAATGCTGAAATATGTAACACCTGAAATCTCTAGGTCTGGGATCCATGTCTCACCTACTGTATAATATCTGTTTTCTGTTTCTCTTCTGGAGTCAGTATGAATAATGCAAGAGGCAAGCTTTTAAATAGTATTAACATACTCTTTAATTTCTGTGTCATCTCACAGCCTGGCTGCCAGCAGCCAATGACAAGGGATGGGCAACTCTGAGCTGTGCTATAGAACTTTCATAGGCTGTACAATTTATAGATTCACAGAGATTTATAGTGCCATTGGCTCAAATCCTCTCTCCGGGGAACATTTTCCAGGGCTAGGTAATTACCTGAGTTCTGAAAGCAGTGTGCCATCATCAAATACATCCTGATGTTCTCCTTCCCCTTATTCTTTTTACTCTAACTATCTCTAGTTTGAAAGCCAGTTTCTTTTTTATTTTTTTTTGTGAGCCTAGCTTAGCTTCCCTGCAGTGTTTGTCTTGGGTTGTGAAAAGATGCCAAATGGCAGCAAAGAGCATTGCTAACAAGAATTTACCTGTGTGATTCAATGAACAAAACCCTCCCACAACCATATGATCATGTAATTACTGCTGTCATCCGTAACAAAATACGGGCACGGAACACCAAGTGTTCATTTCTGACTGGAATTTCTTGATCCATGTAAGCAGATCCAAGGGCAGCCGAATCGATGGACTCATGGCTTGCAGTCTAGTAACCAGCTGTGTACTCGCAGGCAGAAAAAGCCAATTATTGTCAAGTTGTTTTGGTGGACTTTTTCTCATTCTTTGCAGAATATTCGCATTGTTGCTTGAGTGTTGTGAAGCGTGGTTTTGAAGTTTATCGGGTTAGGCTTTGTGCGTGCTTTTATACTCAAGGACATCGTCAGGCCTCTGACATGTCCCATTTTGCTACCTAGAATGACCACATGCGGTAGGGGCAGAACTTGGCAGACTTTGAATTCAAAAGCATGTACTCTGTAAGCTAAAAAAGCAGGTCCAATTAGTAAAAGCATCTATTGGCAAACTGGCACAGAAGGTTTATAATGCGCACTTCATGTCAATGTGTCTTTTCCTGTATATGCGTAACAGTCTTTCTGTTGTCCCTGTCCAAGAAAGTATATGGAGGTACGTCTTAATAGTCCTTTACATCCTGTTTTGCTTCTGAAGTGAGCATTTAGGCAGATTAGAAAGATCACGAGGTCATTTTGTTGAAGTCTCCCCAAAAGAGAGCTACCACGTATGTTCACGGAGAAATTGCACCAAGTGAAAAATCTCAAAATCGGATTTTGAATATAAATTCCATTTTCCAAAAGGATTGTTATGACCCAAATTCACCAGTTTTCATGCTTGTAACCTGCAAATGAAATCAGTGGGAAACCAGGAGTCTCTATTGAATCTGGCCCAGAGGAGTCAGAGCCTCACTGTTATTTCTGTGGATATATAGCCATTAGAAATAAAGAATATTACCCTGTGTATGTACAAGAATTACCCGAACTGGGAAATCTGTCACCCGTTTACAGTCTTTTTGACCCATCCAGTCACCTTCCATGTACTTGTCTGGCCCTTTGATCTTTGCTTCTGCCTCTATTTGCACTGCAGCCATTAGACAAGCTAATAGAAATAAAACTTGTCCTTTTTGCCCTCTGTTTAGCATTGTGCCTCGAGCACAAGAGTCATTGAGCATAATGTTCATCCAGTAAATACAAGTGAAAAGGATACTATTCATTTGCAGTTCTATTAGTGGAAGCTACCGTTAACAATTCAAATCTAGGGAGAAAGATAATTGCAGGAGCTGATTGCCAACCATCCTCCTATGTTGACTCACAGGGCAAAACGAGTGAGAGTGAGAAAGAGAAGCTAAAATTATAGTAGAACTCTCCGAGGAATATTAATGCAATAGTTTTAACATGATCCTGCTCACATTTTATCAAGTAATGTTAATAAAAAGGATGGCTGTGGTAATTTTTGCAATATTACATTTTCCTTGGAATAATTGTGACTCGACATTCACTTTGCAAACTAATGAAACTTTTACATTTCCGAATGTTTTTGTAATTTTTGTTATTTAGGTGAAGATTATACCTTTGGGCTGAGAAAACGCATTCTGGAATTTTAATCTTGTTTGCTAAAATATTTATGTGCAATACTCTGAAGATACTGTACAGTGAAGGATCTTTCTTTGTGGGAACATGTTGTTATGAAATCTCCGAGATTGCTTTGAGAAGCTCATTAGCTATGCAAAGTAGGTTCATTTTGGGTTAACGGAAGTATAAAATTTTCATTATAGCCCCAGTCAAGAATCTGGGCCCCAGTGTGCTTGGCGTTGCCCTTGCTTTGTAGCAAACATAGAGCCACTTCCCTGGAGAACTAACCGCCTGCTCGCTAGATAGATTGCTGCAAGCAGATGAAACACATGAGGAGGTAACAATAGAACCAGCAGAGCTTGGCTAAAAAGCAGAATTAACAGTTCACTGCCTACACGGCCAATTGTTGAACGGCTTGTAGACACTGAACTGGAGATAAGTCTTAGCTTACTTTAGACTCAATCTGCATGCCCTGTGCAGTGTTAATATTCAGCCTGTGCTGTGACAGGAACGCAGCCAAGATGCAGATACTATGAGCTTCAGCAGAAAAGTGACTGATTTAGGGACCTGAGCCACTTTCTCACTTGCTGTAGAGGTAGGTCACGTAGTAACTGCGCGAGAGTCTACAAGAGTCCTAAGGAAATAAGAACCATCTGGAAGTCTGATCTGAGAACAAGCAACCGAATAACAAAGGACACTGTTCCAGCTATGTCCAACTTGATTGATTACTGGTAGTTTGGCTCTGCTTAGCCTGCACTCTGTAGCCTCTCTAGTTCCTCTGTTGTGGTATCTTATGTTCTCTGTGTTTTATTTCTTCAGCTGGAGGGCCTGCCTGTAGGTATAATATTGTTGGCCAAGCATCTGGCACTTGAGCTAAAGAAGTGCCACCATCCAGTGAGCAACTAATAATAAGCTACTGTTCTCTCAGCTGACTTACCTACAAACCGTACGCCCTGCGTGTCTCAGACAGACGTTAACTCTTTCCTACAGTGGGACAAAATGGGCCTGTTATTACTAAGTCAGACTATACTTTTCCCCATTCCCAATACTTTTCTAGGTAAGCTCATTTTCAGCTCTCCTACTCTGCTCCTTATCTTAAACTGTTTATTATTTGCTTCTATTTGCTAATGCTTCCCCCCTACACAGCCGGTGTATTTTGTACACAACACACAACTAAAAATTTCTATTAAGTTTACTTTTCCCTCCTATGCCAGGCAGCTTAACGAGGCCAGTCCAGGATAAAAAATATTAGCATCAGCTGCATGGAGCAGCATGGAAAGCTAATGCAATGCATTCAGGTAGGTCTTATGTATTCTGTCAAAAAGAAAGTACCTCCTGGGTGTTCGTTCCTGCAAATGAGATATAAAATAGTTTCACATTTCCCTGGGGTATCAGCACTGTTCACTCCATCAGACTGCAGTGGACAGAGATCCATTAAAAGTTTTAAAACTAATCATCTGCTCAGTTATGATAGCCTCACCCTGCTTGGCAAGGTATTGTCAGCTTTCCATCACTCTGTCAACAGTGCTGGTTTGCCATGGTTAAAAGGGGAGCTATTTTTTGCAGCTATTAACAATCTTATTTTTGCCACCTTCTGAGCATGTGTTAGATTCAGTGTTTGTAACATGTGCAGTACTCAGAAAAAAAGGTCAAGAAATGATTTTTTCTTTCCCCTTAACATACATCTTCAATAGGAGTATATAAAGATACAGAGATAGCAAGCTAGCCAGGTCGAGTTGTTTTCATTCTCCTGTGTAGCTGCAATGGTACCTGCTGAAAAGCTGATGTGGTAGAACATTCTATGTTGTAAATTATATACAGCTCATTAGACCCCCCTGGAGATACCTGAAGTCTTTTCACAGGGTACTGAGTGCCTTCCAACTCTCATTGAAGTGAACAGAAACTGGGATTTACTGTGTTTGTTGCTGACCTTTGTGTAAGATGCTGTATGACACAGAACAAGTTCAAGTGGGGAAAAATCAGATGATGACTGAAGATATCAGATCCTAAGATAGGCATGCAAAGTGACAGTATTTTGAAGAGAAGTTTTTTGCTTTTTGCTTAGCCACATGATCTAGAAACTTCTTCTAAAAACAAAGTCGTAAATTCTCATTTACTAGCGTGACCCTCAACAGTTTCCTGTGTTTCCCATTCTCATTTTTGCTCTTAGTTGAATGACTTTGAAAGCTGACTGGTACTTTTAAACAGCTGATGTTACCATGCAGGAGCAGCCCTTTGACAGCTTTAAGGTGTGAAAGATATTCTGCATCTGCTTTTTACTTTCTCAAAGACATTATTTTCTCTTCTCGTGAACTCTGCTCAGCTGAGTTTTGGTTTAGAAGTCTGTACATTATATGCTAAAAACTGTACAGAACACCAGTGACAATACTGTCCCTAGGAATTTGCAACTCCCAGTGAGACTTTTTTAAGAAATGAAAGAGATTCTCATTTTAAGACAAAGGAAAAAGATGCCTCAATGTGGTGTGTATTTCAAATGCTGCTTTCTACATTAGCAGCCTTTGAAGTGAATGTACTGATTCTGATCAGAACAGCAAAACATCTTTTAAAGAGGAGTTCATTCGGCTGTTATAGGAAGGGATATTTTTAGTTTGCAAGGAAATTACTGTTTTCTCAGTGTGTGCACATGCATGCACAGGGAAAGGAGGGCAGGAGGCCTTGTTATCTTGATTCCCAGTGAAAGAAATCTTCCTGGTTGGGATCCAGTAATAGTCCAAGGTACTGCTCAGACAGTATCACTGCAGCCAATGCAGTTCTTGGCTGTGTGGGAACGACAGGCTCATTCTAAACGCACACATATTATATACACATGGATGTCTGTATAAGAAGCATTTGTATCCCGGTCATAGAAAATTTCATTGGACTGCAGCAGTCCAGATACTCAGAGGATTTCTGAGGGAAACCATTCTTATAATAGCTAGCAGTAGTTCTTACCACAGTATAGAAATATCCTTTGTGATTAACACCTGTATTTCATCAGTTGTATCATAATTGAACTTTTTTTTTCCAGTATGAAGCCTAGATTCAGAGGTTGGGGGAGCTAAACTGAATTTGGAATTTTTTTCTTAAAATGCACAAAGGGAGAGGAAAGCACAATATATTGTTGAAATGATAAACACCGTGCACTCAAATAATACATTCTAAAGCCAGAAAGGACTATCGGAACATCTAGTCCTGCTTCCTGAACATGCAGGCTGTACATTTCACCTGGGGTTATTGAACCCAGTAACTTATGCTCGATGAATGCATACTGCCCAGGCACTCAGTCTTGATTTCAAACACTCCAAAAGCCAGGGATGCCTGCACTTCCCTTGGCAGTTTGTTCCAGTGGTTAACCACCTCCCCTGTATAAATAACAGAATAAATCCTGAGTACTAGTTTGTATGAGCCTGGCATTTCGTGTCCAGCTACTGTTTCTTTTGATATATTTCTAGACTAGATTTTAAAAATCTCTTTGGGACTTTGTTTGCTTTCTCAAAAGGTATGTATACATGGTAAGCTAGTCAGTCTTCTTTTTTAATGGAATAAATGGATTGAGTCTTAAGGTCTCTTGCTGAAGGATGTTTTCTCAAGCCTACCGGCCATTTTTGCCTGTCTTGCTGTACTTTTCCAATTTTCCAAAATCCCCTGCAAATTGCCGTACCAAACTAGACAACACTGCCACATCACTCTCTTCCATTCAGTTCATGCTTTTCCTATCTATTCCAGGATCCTCCTGATGCTTCGTGTGTGGGCCAGGCATTCAAGCACAGGGTAGAAGGCAGTGAATAAGGGAGAGGATGTGTAACTTCATGTTTTACAGAGGAAACCTGTGAGCCAAATGATGAAGGATTTGTGACTGGAGTTGTGCCTGTCGGCTTTTGCCCTGTCTTGTGTGGGTCTCTAAATAGGTGGAGAGAGAGAAAGAGGGAACTTGAGATGTACATTTCACATCTACTTTTCTCCTCAGATAAACCCATTCACTGTTTCTGCTTGTGCCATTTCACATCCTCTCTGCTTTTTTTCAGAAAGCTAGCATGTGGATTACTGATGAAAGAGCCTAATACTAGCATTTCTTGTTCAGTGCTTTGGCTGGCATTTGCAAAGGAAGTTCCCTCTGCAGGACCTTACAGGATCTCAGGGATCTGTATGACTTATGGAGCCAATCTGTTTCTAAGAAGAGTTTTGCCTTTTAGTTTAGTAAGGACCCCAAATAAGCCCAAAGATCTGGATACTTGCAGCAGTGAGCCAAGAAAGACATTGATTTTAAACTGCTCTCAACATCCAAGAATGTTTATTTTTGTAAGAAGATGAGTCAATACAATCATGTGACGTGCAGTAGTATTAAGAAGGGGAAAAAGAAAAGAAAAAAAGAGTAGGCCAAATGTCCGAATGGATAATGGACTTTTTGCTTGAGTGATAATGATTTTTAAACCAGCCCTTACCCAAGTGGCTAGAATTTATTCTCAGCAGCAGCCAGCAAAAGGACTGTTTTTTAAGGAAGTTAAACAATATTCATTCCAAACCCTAGCAGTTTTGTGTCAGCACCACGCGAGTCCGGTTTTGGGCTCTAATCTAAACTTCTCCCATAAGGCCTGCAGACCTGACAGATCCTCTTAACCTTCCCTTTCATTCTCTCTTTTGTTCCTTCACCGCTCTGTGGTGAAACTCAGTCATCTGACTGAAGCTTTATAGACTTAATTTGTTTGGAATGGAGAATTACACTGTGTAAGAGTGATGGTCACTGAGTAAGTTACTTAGCGTGCACAAATAGTCCCCAAAGGGTTTGCTCAGAGTAAGGTATATGCTTAAACACCTTGCCGAATGAGGCAGATAGGTCAAGCAAACGCTGGAAACGGGCACCTTCTCGGTGTTCAGTATTTGCCAACCTTCTCTGTCAGCTATTAACAGTTAAGCAAGCATTTGTTCCTGCCTGATCCCCGATGATTTCTTCTCACTTCATCTTGTCGTGGAAACAGTGAAATCAAGGACATTCTGCAACATTTAGGAATGTTACAGTGTTTTTATTTTTGTAAGGTGAGATGTTTTTAAAACAATGTCCCTGTGGCACAGGAATGTCATTTTTATCTAGCATTTTACAGAAACCAAGATAGACCAAAGTTTTCACAGGTGATCTCAGAGTTTTGGAACCTGGTTTTTAGCTCAAACTGCTTGTGTTTTGACATCCAGGTGGAATGAGTGTTTGGAGCTGTTGGTGATGAGTTGGCACTTGGGGTGCTTTGCATTTAAAATACTGAATTTGCACCAAAGTTGGACACCCCAGAATTTCAGAGAAACGGTAACTTTGAATTTCCATAATTATGGTAATTTGGTTCAAAGGATGTGGAATCCTGCCTGAAACTCAAAAAGCAGGTGTCCAGCAGTTGAGTGTCACTCTGTTTTGATGTGCTTCCAACTCTGAGGATTTTGTAGCCAGGAAAAGAAACCCAAGGAAGAGACCACCTAACTGTTTATAAAGACAGAATAAAATGGAAAAAGGGGTTTATGGGAGAGAAGTTTGCAGAAGATACTTCAAAAATAACCAATTCAGCTGCAAGAAAAAATAAAGAGTAAAGGGAAGGGGGTGGAAGCCCTACAAAGCAAGTTGCTTTATGCATTCAGAGGCAAGAAAGAGTCTTCATGCTCAAGAGTTTAGGCTAAAAAGAGCTTAATCAAAGTCAATGGACAATTATAATGTTGGAACAAATGATGATAAAATACTGGATCTTGAAATTGGTCCAAGGGAAGACAGAGGAGCCTAATGTTTTCCATAATTGATTTCAAGGCTCAGATGGAGAATACTGTGTATTATAGAAACATCAATTGTTCCATTTTCTTAATAATTTAGACTGGCTGTTTCTTTGATAATGATGTTCTCGGCAGCTGTGAAAATAACATTCTGGGTAAACACAGGGTAAAGGCGAATGTAAGTACTTGACATCAGAAACAGTTAAGGAAGGTTGCGCTTTTTGCAGCAGTGTTAGGAGTAAATAAAAGAAAACACGAGCATTCGGAGTCCATTATTTGGTAATTTGTATGCAGAAGGCTTCTCAATTACTTTATGACTGCCTGGGACTGCAGGAAACACACTTAGGGATTTCACGTTCACATTGGATATTGCCAGTAATACCTTACTTTTTTTGATAGATCCCAAGGTATTTTACAAAGGAGACCAGTACTGTTATTCTCATTTTACAAAAGGGGAAATTGAGGTACAGAGGCATATGTTGAGTTGTTGACTAATTTTAGCCAGGTATTGTCTGTGAACATAGAATGTCACTCCCTTGGTCAAATAAGTATCTACTAATTATTTGTGGGGGTTGCTTTGTCTCTTAAAAGTAGCACAAGAATGACTGTTTTCCCCTGTAAAGTAATAAATTCAGAGGACATGTGTAAGAATGTGTAAGCAGGTGATACCAAGGACGCTGTTAATTGAAATATTGGTGCCAGAAGTTGAGTATTTCAAGTATTTAGCAGTAAAAGTGACATATTTTAGAGCTATATTTATTAAAGACACGGGCTTAAGGCGTAGATCTTTATCCCCATCTTTGCTGGAATTCAGGAACAGCTGCATCCATGTCACAAAGGTGTTCCATGGTCAAAACAATGTAATGGTAATAGATAGCCCCGAAGTTCAGAATGGTTATGAAATCAGGTGTCTCATTTCTGGAAGAGCTGGAACCGTTGGGACCGCTTGTGAAATCACAGATTTTCACAAAACTTCAGAATCTGAAGTTTGGGGTATGTCAGTTGGGGCTTTTTTTCATTTGTTTTGTTTCCAAATAAATCAAAACAGCTCTGAGAAACAGGAGAAAAAAAAATCTTCAGATTTTACTAGACAACACTGCAGAATAGGAAACCCTTTCATATTGGATAAATGCATGGGCAGCAGTCTAATTGCCCCAGATTTTCCAATAAATTATTTCAGAAGTTCACCAAAAAATCCTTTGCATATTACACTATGCAACCCAGCTCAGTATTGGGTTGCTTGTTGCCATAGCTGCAGCTCAGGAAAATGCATTTTTCTCAAAGATTTATAAACAGAGATTGCAATGTTTTAGCTCTGTGTAGCAACACACAATATCCAGTGTCCCCAAGTTGCGTATAAATTCAAACACTAGGGAGTCATTCTGATCACATTTGAGCCTGGGTATGCATGTAGCACGAGAATAGCATCTCACTGGTTGTCCATTAATGTATCTTGTACTGTCCACTCAGAAAATACATTTCACCAAGGTAGATTCTGGGAACAGAGGAAACAGTTTGATCATTCGAAACCTTGGGGATTATGCTGTTTTGCTGGGGAGTAGTGAGGACACACAAAGCAGACTGACTTTTTTTTTCCACCCTCGCGCTCCCCTGCTCAGCAGCTCTGCGCTTCTTGTGCTAGCCTCAGTTTTAGAAATCCCAGATAACACTGGTGAAGATCATTGCTAGGGAGGCTTGATTCAGTATTGTCACTAACATACATGCTTTGAGGTCCAGGGTGATACATTTTCAGAAGACAAAGCACATTATTTCAATTGTTTGTATAAATACAGCATTTTCTAGTACTTCCCTGAAGTGTGAAGCCATAGAATCATTAGGGTTGGAAGAGACCTCTAAGATCATCAAGTCCAAACAACAAATGTTTTCACTCATTTGGGTTGTACAATAATGCAAGAAGCACAAGTAACTCACCAGCGTCTCAGCCCCACATTCTCCCAAGAGTCTGAATCCTTGATCATCTCCATCTGTCTGGAGTGAAGAGCGGCCTCAGAGTCTGTGGTAGAGGCTGTGGTTGTAGGACGCGTGCTGAGCTGCCGCTGTTCTGACATTGCACCCAGTCACGCCAACTTAGTTTGAAATTCCAGGAACTCTTTGCTATTGTATTAGCTGTGTTCCTGTGGAAGTGAATGGGTACAATACTGTTTAGTCAAAGGAAATGGACTTAAATGTTTTAAATCTTTTGAAAACCTTTCTAAAGTGTTTTGTTACGGAGTTATCTCAGGAAAAGCAAGACAGGCATTTTAAAGGCAGCCAGAAGGAGCTAACCTCAGTGCATTCAAGTTGGGGATGCGTTGTTCTCGCATTTGCAAATGCAAATTTCTTTCCTATTCTCATACCCCATTTTTTCAATACTGTTAGCCCTTTGTTTCAACACAAAATTCGTTCAGAGAGATGTTTCTTTTTAAAAAGGAACTCAGCTTAATCAAATCATGGTTTGTTGTTTGTGTCTTGTTTTATGAGTCTGAAACCCTACCATGAGACAGGAATAATGCAGGGTTGGAGTACGAAGGACAAACCAGAGACACTGAACAAAAGGAATCATTGTTTATTGTAATACACATCAGACCCCACTGATGTGTCTTAAGTGTTTTCTCCATTTCTTCCCCCCCCCGTTTTAAAAAACTAATGAGCCATAAAGAAGAGACTGATAATGAGATGTTTATTGTCAGGATCATGGGTTGAGGGGATAGTCTGCTGATGTGTTATTAGAGAGAAACATTTATGTTCTGGAGTATCATAAAATGCTGTTTTTGAGCAACACCTTTTGTATGGTCAGGGATGGATTTATTAACAGGCTGTATACCCAGACCTTGTATGTATCTTCTTAGCAACAGTTTGATTTATGTAGACTTAGACTGGGTACATTTTCAGTCTTGCTTTTTGCTTTATTTTTAGGAAAGCTCAGAAAAAAAATGGTGTGCATTTTTCTCAGGAGCTGGGGATTTTTGATTTAACTCTTCACTGGCTTCTGATTTTACTTGCTGAGGATTGGTTTCTGTTTATAATAAATACATCATCAGATTAAGTGGATGAAACGGTTACTTCTGACATTAAGCTACAGGCATTGGGGTGGGGGCGAGAATAACCTCAATCAAGCACAGAAATGACAAATTAAGAACCAGTATTAGCAAACATAACGGTTAATGTATGCACATTAAATGTATCTTATTTAAATTCTGATGCAAATCTGATGTTAGAATCCAGCATCACTTTATTTATATAAAGAAACAGAGCTTTCTTTCATATGTCTGCAGTCGCACAGGAAGGTTCAAATTGTGTTTCTGGAGGCCCAGATCATTCTTTGGATTTCTCTGTGCCAACTCATATTGATGTTACTGTTCGCAGTGAAACCACTTGTATAAGCTCCAGCTCTTTCCAGCTGTCCACTTCTTACATGTCTGCATTTCACGTCCTTGACATGAGATTTATACCACCAATATCTGTCAATCTCTGAATTGACAGAATAAAGAATTGACAAAATCTGTGAAAGTTACAGAATAAAGAAATTTTCTTCTACTGTAAACATGGAATATTGCAAGATTTAATTAAGATAACATTTCAGGCTGGGAAGACTCTGTGACAGATGTCCATATGAGGCTTTTGGGCAGCTATTACTTTTTCCCAGAGAATGATGGGGTTTTGAGCCATATCCTGAGAGTTTGATAACAATTTTCCAAAAGCATATTGGAACAAAATAATAGTGTGCCTTCCAATATATTAAAATAGTGCCAGACCTTGTCATTTTTCCTCCTTTGCCTGTTAAGTGAAAGCTGTTTGTGTTATCTGGTGGCTAATATAATGGCTATACAGAAGAAGGGTAAAGCAGCAATCTTTAATGTCAATTCTAGTATCTCAGTGTTAATTATAAACCTGCATTAAGTACAGAAATGACACAGAAAGGAGCTACTTTCATTAGTCTATCATATTTTCAAGAACTAAGTGTTGCTGATTCATAAGCATAATTATATAGTTCTTTTAGTCTTTTGTATGTAAGGGGGAGAACAGAGAGCAGATCTGCTCTTAGGAAATGCCTGAAATAACCCCGATGCTAGAGCTGTGCTTCAAGGGCTGCTTAGGGGTTGCTCTAAATTTGTCTGCCTGTCCCCTGAAGACAAACTAGCACCTCCAGATACTCACAGAGCACAGCATGTGCTGGCTGCATACTGTCTCACCCACAGGATAAATAGTTTTTTCCCTAGAGCATGAATTTCAGTTCTCTCTTATTTGAGAAGAAGCAAAGCATGACCTGTTCCATTTAGGTAGCAGATCATCTTCTTCTCCAGGTGATCATAGACAAGGTCACTCAGCCCCAAAGAACCAAGGGCCAACATGTCCAAATCTTGCATTGCTTTTCATGATGCCATTTTTACTGTCAGTCTGCAAATTATCCAGAGCTCTGTTTACACTCTTGTAGTACCAGTGAGTAGAGGCAGGTGATGCAAAGTGTAACAACCGATAAGACACAGTTTTGCAAGCTGCTACCTGCTATTCTCTGTGGCTGTATCAGTGAAGGGAGCACAGATGACTCCTAGGGACTGCTAAGTTGACATAAGTAGAAAAGAGGGAAAAGAGAAAAGAAAGTGTTTATTTTTTTAAAGGACTTACCTGATTGAGGAGGGGGGGTAGCATGCCAAGACCACATACTCTGACTCCCTGACACAGACACTCACAGAGACTTCTGTATTCACCTTAGAATGAGAAGCTTTTCTTCTTCAAATTCCATGCGAAATGGATGTTGGACTGGTCTGCTGAAGCAGCACACACAGCTTGATCTGACTGTGGCCTTCCCTTGAGAGAAGAGCTGATAAGAGAGATGATAAATGCTGTTTAGAGAGATGATAAATGCTGTTTGTTTGGTTACCCTTAGACGATGGGGACAATCAGACATTGTTTTACTTGATCATCTCTGTGTATGTACATCAGAGGGGCAGTGATGCCTGGCAGCTGAGCATCAGTTCCTGGCTTTGCCACCTCTAAGTGCAGTGTGTCCCTGCATACGTCAGTTCTTCCTCCGCATTTCACACTGAATCTGATGTAAAGCTTTTGATTTTTGTGTGTGAGTGTGCAGTAACAGAGGTGACAGCCGCAGCTAGACAGACCTATATTGCTATGGTTGCAATATATTTAACTCACTGTGGTGGCATTCTGAAAAAAAAATAGTAACAAAGACACAAGGACTTTAGGAAGTGATCAAGTGTTGTAGTTACAGAAATCAGGTTCCCAAGGTTCCCACTTAGGGAAGAAAGAGGAAACTCTATGAAAAGAATAAGGAGTCTTTTTGGAAGCACAAACCTAAAGTTATAAAACAGGTTATGGAATGAAACCCCAAATGGTGCAAGCTTCTTGAATCCACTGGTTGAATGAAAAGCTACCTGCGGTTCTAAAGAATAGTACAGAAAATAAGGATCTACTCAGTATGTTTGGAATATTGCAGACAAAAAGACCTTAACTAAAACTGAACTATCGTGACCTAATAGTCAACATGATAGTAACTTCAAATTATGCATCATGACAATAGTAATAATAATGAAAAAAACTCATAAAATTATATTGGATTCTGTAAACGTAGTACCATCTTATAGAAGTAAGTATGCCATTTTGTAGTGAAGAACCTCTTCCGTAGATTGCTTTGTCTACTGCATTCTGATTAAGGAATTCATGATAGAAGACACTTAACAGACACCTATGATTAAAATTTTAAGGACAGTCTTATGGAATAATCCATATCTCCTATTTAACTTTAGTGGGACTTGGCCAAGAAAATCCCTTAAATTGCCTGAAAACCTTGTCGGGAAGAATGTTCTGTATAATAGTCTGTATATTCCTGGGCATGTTTACAAGAGAGATGGCTTAAAATACATGCAGCCCATTCTCCAGTCAAGCTATGACAATACTTCTCTGTGTGTGTGTGTGTTTATAATACATAGAAACTAAACCCTAGCAAGAGCACACATTGTTATCTGTAGGACCTGGATTTAATTCCATGTACAAGAGAAGTCCTGATATGTTTGTTTTGGTTTTGTTGTTTGTTTTGTTGTTTTCCTGACTGCATTCTGTATCTTACCAATTATTCTCTCGCTGGTGGGATGACTTCCATCTCCACTACTTTCCATGATAGCTATTATTTTCCCTTTTATCTTTAACTGCTTTAGTTTAGTTGGACACCTACATTTTTTACCCCCCTTTTTGCATTCAGCTGCTAAAAGGTTTCACTTTAGCTTGTCTGAAATTAATGTTCCATTGAAAATAAATTGTCCTGTTCTTGGGTTGATTAAGGTGACAGATCCTGTAGCATAATTGCCAGTGTTGTTCAGCTGTTCTGAGCAGGAATAACCCAACATTTACCAGCTGCAGACATGAAGTTTGCAAATTACTATACTCGGTGGCTGCTTCTGGCAGTGCCACATAGGCCTTGACTGTGTAGTTTTCTTTCCTGAGGTGGAGGAGCTTCAAAATAGTCCAGAAGCTGGCATCAAATTTGAGCTTTGTTTTTAGTGTGTGGAGTAATGGGTGCGAGAGAGTCTCAATTCCTCAGAGAGGTGGATTTGCTCTCCTGTTTACCTCATAGATCAACCCCTCTGTCTGAGCACCTGTTGGGGTGTCCATGGGCTGAGGTAGGAAGCTTGATCTCTGGATGTCTGTCACTGGGGTACTGCCTTTACCTGTTAATCGGGAGTGCAGAGTGTCATGGTTTAGGGCTGGGCCGGCCACTAAATCCTGGACAGACGCTATTAACCCCTCTCCCCCCCCCAGAAGGGAAGAGAAAAGAGAATAAGGGAGAGAGACTTTACGGGTTGGAAAATAAACTAACAGATTTAATGAAACAATAATACTGATACTACAGTTAATATTGTAAATAGGAAAATAATGAAATATACACAAATATGTACAAATATATACAAAACCAGTCTGAAATCCTCCCCCCACCCTTCCCCCCCAGTGAAGAATACGTCTCCAGAGGCTCTGCAGAGCCGGGCACTGGAAAAGTCCCAGACCAAACTCAGCAGCAGTGGGAGCAGGATGCAGGACACACAAATCAGGATCAGCAGCAGACAAACGAGCAGGATTCTGCTCAGGCCTCGGCCTCTGCAGGGTCGAGACGGACGGAAGGGTCGAGATGGAAGGAATGGTGGAAAAGGCAAAAGGAAGGCACGAGACCCTCGTGATCCCTCGGTTTTATACCGAGTATGACGTATGTGGGATGGAATACCTCGTTGGTCAGTTTTGGGTCTGCTTCTCCCCCCGTAGGCGCAGACACAGCACCCAGGATGAGACAACTGACCTTGAGCATATCTTCTAGCAGCGCTGTTTGGGAAAAACATGCTGCCAGTTTTCAGCAAGTTCAGTCACTTAAAAAGAGACTGAGCTGAAAAGTAAAATCACTGAATAGAAAATTAGTTCTATTTAGCTCAAACCAGGACACAGTGACCTCGGGGACCCTCCAGTCCGATCCTTTGTTCTCACGACCGCCGCCCGGCGCGGTCCCGCCGGGTCGGGGACACCCGGAGCTCTGGAGACAAGCAGCGGCCGCTCCCCCCCCCCTCTCCCCGCTCCCCGCCAATGGCTGCCGCACGCGCCCAGCGGCCGGGCCCCCTCAGCCGCGTGGCAGGGCTGAGGGAGGGGAGGTGGAGCCGCAGCCGCCCCTCAGCGCAGGCCGTGGACTCGGGGAGCTCTCCTGTTTCCCTCCACGTCTTTGCCGCCGCCTCTTATCTCCAGAGGTTGAGTGTGTTTCGTTGTTACAGAAGAAACTTCTTCCCTGAATCTTCTGGGAACTGTGTGGTCCTCCGACAGAAGGTATTGCGTGACAGATACGGTTCTTTAGCAGCTCATCGCCTTCTCCTTTTATTGCGTACTCCCTATTAAGATGAGTAGTAGTTTAAAGGATAGTCACAGCAATATCCAAGGTGGTTTAAATTGAAATGTCAATGTATTTTAATGATATGCTCAGGAGTAGTCATATGAAATTATGCGGTTTATATAATGCAGATAATAACTTTTCTGTCAAAACCTATCGACACACCTTAATTTTGACGTATTAGCATCATGTCGAATCTCCTGATTGACTTTTTAAATTCCAGGCTTTGAACCTCCTTGAAAACAATCTGTAAGTCAGAACAAGTCATTCAGCATCAAACTTGAGTCTTGGAGCTCATTTGGAAATGTTTGCATGCAGCCACCGATGGTGTTATTAGTGTACAGACATATGGAAAATGGTTGTGTCCTGTTCACGTTTGACTATTGCTTTGTTGCCATAAGAGCCAAACCAAAAAAAATTACCACGGTCAGTATTATCTTTTGTTTCTGTTTGTGTTTGTGTACTGCTTGCAGAGGGTTTGCAGTTTTTAGGCAAATTACTGTTCGGAAAATAATGTCTGCCATCTACTTGTGTTAAATAATTCTTAGTGTTTACTTGTTTCAGAAACATTTGAAGTCCGAGCCATACTGAGTGGAGCGTAGAGGCCATTTAGTGTTGATACTGACAACTGCTTGAGTGAAGGTTGATTTTGGAATCAAATTATGATAGCTTATAAGTGTGGCCGTGAATTGAACAGTTCTTTGCCTCTGAATTGCTCCCTTAAAGCACCTGATTCAATTTTAAACTACTTGGTTTTTATCCCAGTGCAAACAGGTCCACGAAGAAAGATTGCCAAGTGCAGAAAGGCAGTCTCAGCACTCACATTCTTCTGAAAGTCATTAGGAGATGAGGCAGAATTTAATGCTTTGTCTTCCCTAAGCATTCACTACAAAATAACGGATAGAGGCTACTAAATTGGGTTCTCGGGGCTACAGGAATTGTGCCATCTTAATGATGATGTGGAGTGCAAATGAAGGCCTTTATTTTCCCAACTTGTTGCCCAGTTTAACTTTCTCTCAGTTACCCAGACACAAGGAGTGAATGGGAAGAGGCCTGTTGAGACCTGTCTGCTAGGGCTTGCTATCGGTAAGAATGTAATCTTTTTACAGTGGCTTAAAAATAGGTCTCAACTTCTCATTCTCCTCTGCCTGCTCTTATAGGTTTACAGAAGGATGCCTATGGGTGCTGCACGCTTGTTATTGTAGAATTACAAGGGTTCCTGTGTAGCAAGTACCTGACATGGTACTGGTTTCAGACTGAGCACAACAGTAACAGCTCTGGATCAGAAAGTCACGTTGCTGCAAGAAGGCAGCATGCGCTCACAATGTTCTCGTGCTCCTTGAAAGCCTGTAGTTCTTCTAACAGAGACAGGATATTGACTGAATTGGCTTTTTGGCTTGATTCAGTAGGTCTGTTCTTATCCTTGTTCTGTTCCTCGGGCAGGAAGTTTTCATTCTGGCTGTGTAGCGAAGCAGGGCGAAAAGCTGCATTTATTACTGTGCGTTCTCTTCCTTACAGAGTGATTAAGTTTAGGCAGGTCAAATACAGTACACTGTGCTCTTCCATCTATCCTTGTGTAAGTGGGGAGATGATATGCATCTTCTGATCACCTGTGAACTGGAGGCTCGAGAAAAACTAAGACCTAGTGCTGCTTCCTGAATTTGTAGTCTGAGACTTTCCCACTCACACTTGTCTAGATTGATTTAGCACCACAGACGTGTAGCAAAGATACTCAGTGTATAGTGTCGGTAATGTGAAAACTGCATGAGATTAAAATGAAGCTCTTGATTTCTTGAAGAAAACAATTACATTATTGTTCCTAGGGTTTTGTTTTTAACCTGTGTAGGAGAACAAAATATTCTTATTCCAGAGTTCGGAAAAGGAGCTTCCAGAAGAAACTGAACATACGTAGGCTGGCAGCATTTGCTAATGATGGTTCTCCCTCTGACAAAGGCCTCCATTCAGAATCACCCTTTATATCATTATTTTATATTTTCTGTGCCTTTTTTACTTTCAGAGAAGTGCTAAATCTTGTCCAGTAGCAGTGCCCAAACAGAAAGACCCATGAGACCTCACACTAACCTCATTGATGTGATACACAGGAAGATTCCGAGCTGGTGTGGTGATGGCCAACAATACAGACTTGTAGGTTGGAGAAAACTATCCAAAACACTTAGCAACATCTGGCATAACATAATTGCATTGACAAGAAATAGACATAATGACTAATGTGTCTCTCCTAAAATCCTGTTTTCTGAGAGGCTGTGGAAACTAATAATGCTGCAAAATGTGAAGTACTAAAGGGCAGCATTGCTGGCTTGTCACTCTTTTAGCCTGCATTTACCAGAGATGCTTGACAGCTTAACAAAATGTGCCATAATCTGCACTAAAAACTGAAAGTGTGCCTTCTGCTTACTCTGGGCCAAATTGCCTGCTATGTATGCTACAAAGCTCTATTAATTTCAAGAGGCTTGCATGCGATGTAAATACAGGCAGCCCGTGATACTCAGTCTCCAGTGTACTGAATTTTAAGTATAGCTGAAATCTGGAATGGAGGTCATTGGCATTACACGCCTTCATTAGCAGTAAATGTGTGTGCCAAAGACTAGGGCATAAGGCATTTGTTTTAAATGCTGGGTCTTAACATTAGCAATCACATAAATAATTCAAGTGTTGTGATGTCTGGACCTAAGTTTAATGTTTGAAACTACAGTTCAGCCCTAGAATTGAGTAACTCTTTAGCATGTAGGCCATAACATTTCTGAGTTTCTGTGAAACTTGGAGATATTATCCAAAACTGGAGTCCTGGCATATTTACACACACATTGCATAGGCAATATTTGATCCCAAAGCCCTGAAAAGCTAAATAACTGGTGATAATGGGAGCTGGTGAGGGAAGGAAATGGGGATGTTTATCATTCAGAACACAAGGGTGTGCCTGTACTAAGCAAAGCAGTGCAGTGCAAAGGCTTGTGCTGTAGTCTTTGAGGCTCCAGGTATGCTTACGTGTTGCAGTGCATTTCTTAAAGCTAGGTCAGCTCAGGTACGGTGCTGAGCTGGAGATGTCCTTTCTTGTAGCAGGGGCAAATATCTTGCAGATACTCCTAGTCTGAGGTTACCTTTCTGGAACTTGCTCGTCTGTTAAAATAGTGATTCTGCATATTGGAGGTGATCTTAGTCCCTCTTGCTTATGCTTCTGAGGTAAAGGAGATAAAAACCAAACAACTACTTACCCATGCAGTGCCATTTGAAAGCAAAAGTTCTGGGTCTGGCTGATAGATTTTTAATTTACTGTAGAAACATAAAATAAAATTACAGTGCTTTCCCCCCCAAGTTTTCACAGAGCAATGGTTCATATTTTTCAGCATCTTCCTCAGGGGTAGAATAGGTACTCTGGGAAAGGAACTGATTGGAAACTACTACATCCATACAACTCATGACTCTGAGTCACAAGTATTTTAGAAAATAATCTTTAATGTTCATATTCATAGCTGCCTCTTAAAATGCTTTCATGAGGGACTGACTGTGTTTTCCTAAGATTTTGTTCCTCAGAACCTGTTTATACAAATAGTGGTAATATTCCTAGCATTCTACAAAAGCAAATTAGATTTATATGAAAGAGTTCAATGAACAGCATTTTGAATTGGATCCATAATGGGCTTTTTAATTAAATGAATATAGTCATTTCATAGAGGCAGTTCTCATTAGCGTGGCAATATTGAGATGACCGTTTCCTTCTAATTGCATTGTGTGTTTATACAAGAGGCTCTGGTTTAGGTTTGATTTGAATAGATTGATATGTGATTGTGTCTTGACACCTAGTGCACATACAAAAGGTAAAATAGCTCCGCTTTCTAAATGAAGCTGTTAAATATTCAGTAAAACAAATGACAGTTGTTTACTGTAGCATGTCTTAGTAGGTGCATGTACACATTGCAATGTGTACCTGTTGCAGTGTATATGCAGCTATTTAAAATTCCTTTGCTTGGTAGAGTGAATTTTATTAAATCCTGCTGAGTTCACACTCTAAAAGACATGAGACGCATTGTCTTTTGACTGTGAGAGACCTAAAGGGACTGTGAATTTCCAGCACAATTCAGAAAAAATGTGTTTCTTCACAACCTTTTCTTTCTTTCCCTTACTTTTACGTTGTATAATACATAGCAGTTATATCTTTTCCTTTACTGGTTTAACAGGATCATAATTCTGTCTTCAGAAAATTAAATTTCCTTCTTTTCCAGCATGCATGCTTTTCTGTTCTACTTTTTGTGGCCAGGGGCTGCATACCTACCCGACTTTGTGTGCATACAAGCAAAGACATTCAGCTGTTCTCTGTCTTCAGGAAAAGAAGCGTGATTTCACACCGCCTTCCTCCACATGTTTATCAGTGTCTCAGCTTGGGAGCGCTTTCTCTTTGTCTGATATCTCAGTGATCAGCTGAAATGGAATAGGAGGGAGGATGAGAAGAGGGCTAGAGGAGCACATTCTCTTTACCTTTCCCTTTTTATTTCAGTCTTCCTAAGCCTTCTACTGCGCTTTCAGTGCCACCCAATGTGTCTCAGCATCTCTTCACACAGAATGTGGTAATGCAAGCCGAGACCATTGCTCCTTCCTCCCTTCCTGAGACCTCGCAGGTGTCGCAGGTGGCCTTACTGACTGATAGACCCATTGCTTTCATCATCAACCACATATTGTGTATGTCTGGTTTTTTCAGGCTGCTAACCTTGATAATGATGCTTAATGCCGTGCAGACCTTTACACTGTGCTAATGATTCTTAAATTTCTTTGTGTATATTTCACTTTGCTCGTTTTATCACCTCCATGAGCTCTGAGCTAGGCTCGGATGAGCTCTTTGACATATACGGTGGCTTACTGACGCATTCACTCGGTTTTACTTACAGCAGTATTGCCTTCTAATGTTTTTCCCCTTTAATTATTTCCATTACTCTAAGCCAACGTGCATTATTTCTCTCAGCTGTCAAGCCCTTGCAGAGGGTTTTATCCTGCTAACTGTAATAACATTTCTTTTTTTCTATTTTTATTGAAGTTGCAGCTTAAATCATACTTGCTTTGTTCTCACCAAATAAAGGAGGTTGCTAACAAGGCTTCCAGTGTGTGCATATAGACCCTAAATGCATTTTGCAAGTATGCTTTTAAGCTGTCTGAAGGATAAGCGGAAACAATTTTGGGGAACGCTGCACTTTATTTAAAACAAACAACAAAAACAACAACAGCAACAACAAAAAATCAACAAAAACCCCACACCTTGGATTCTCCTTTAGTATCTATTAGGCTTTAATTTATTTGTATATAAAAAAGGTAAGTGTGCAGTGTGGCATTTATGTTAGGATTTTTTAGTCCTCCGTAGGGCAAGAGTTGGCTCTCCAAAGCATCGTGCATTTCTTTCTAGAAGTCACTGTATGAAGGATTTAGAAGTAGGGAAGCAATAAGCCCAAAGCTGTAGTGCCCAACAGGAGCCTGCTGTTCCTGTGCGATGCCTACGGCCATCAAAAGGAGTGCATTGGCAGGAATGGAGACTGGAGGAGAAATGTGTGTGCCTATGCGTATGGCTAAATAATAGCTAAGCGCCGTGTCCTGTCCAACTGATTTAGGAATTGCACAGTAGCCACAGGCTTTCTGCAACTTCAGCAGCCGATCTAAGGTCTGCCTGTGTTATGTAGCTTCTTTCTAAGTATTTATTTACTTTCTATAGTACTTCTCACTGTGACACTTGGACTGTGAAAGTCCTTCAGCAGATAGTTTGCAAAACCTTGTGCACCTGCACAAATTTATTCAACACTGCAAATTAACTGCTTTTGTAATACCATGACACAGAGTATGAACTGTGATATTCTTCTTGCTGGTAAACACTGTTAGATAAGCCATTTCCATTCCTTTTGAATGAAATACAAAAGGATAGATGTTTACCAAGAATTGAAACTGCTGTTTTGCAAATGTCTTTGTAGTGCCTGAAAGGAGAAACACTTTTGGTTCTGCTGTTGGTCAGTGTGGGCAGCGCGTGAATCTCTCAGGCAAAATTTTATGGGATCTCATGAAGAATTAGATGTACTGATTCAGTAATGCCTGTTACTGAATGAAAGCCCATATCTCTGTTTCCTTCCAGTTAGTAAGATTAAGACTGTTGCTGGTGGGGTTTTTTTTTCCCTTCTGTAGTTTGTCTCCCCCCCACTTTAATTTTCCCCCTCTATGCTAGGGAGTGTTTCCCAGAGCTAGGAACTTGCCTGAAAACTGGGCAGAGCTGGTGTTTCACTGTGCAGCTTTGTCATCCTGTCTTGCAAATCAAACATCTATAAGCCTCTGTTTGGGAAAAGTTCATTCTTTGGAAAGATTCATGTTCTTAAAGTTTGATACCTCAGATAGAGCCATTTCAAATCAGTGTATGACTTCGAAACTTTGCTTTTGTTATCAATGTCTCCATATAGCATTTTTTGACATGCTTGTTACAGCCTTCATGCTTCAAGGGAAACGCAAATGCTAACAAATGGTTCCCAATTCTGTGGTTGCTGGTTGCTACCCCATGACTTCAGTGGGATTTCAGTGCTCAGATGCTGCAGGGTAAATTTCAATGAATACTTCTGTCTTCAAGAGAGCAATAGTGGAGGAAAGATGATATGTGAAACATAGTGTGCAGTTTTAGTGGATGAAGTTGTATCACTTAAAATCTGCCTTCCATTCAGGTGTGCAGGGCTTGTTTCTGTACTTTCTTCTGTTTTGAGACACACACGTCCCTCCACCAGTCCAGTGCTGCAGTCAAATGGAAACATCTTTATCACATCTATTACATTGTGTCTGTAAAGGGCCTGTGAACCTGTTTTTTGCTAGACATTTCTGTGTCCTGTTGTAAAATGAAGACTGCTGTGAAACTAGGATGCTTCTAGCATCGTGTATGAATTTCACACGTGCCTTTTTGATAGCCTTTGCTCGTCTCTCGCCTTATGAGATGATCATAGGTCTGTCACTGTACTAGAGACCTCATCAAGATTGCAGTCATAGGTCTCTCAAGGTTAGCTGCAGTTGACTTGCTTACTGAGCCAAGGGAAACTGTATCATCTTTGTCTGAGGAAGTTAAAAAATCTATCAGCATATTTATCCGGTACCCAGGAGACTGGAGGTTTGCTCCCGTGTGATCTACCCAAATTACACAGAGTGAGAGGAACAAAAAAGGTGTTACGAAAATTCGGTGTTTTCCACAGCTCTACCTGTATAGGACTCGCTCTTACATCATGCTGCAGAGTGCTTGGCCACTGTCATCAAACCCAGACCAAACTATGTGCTGTTAAAAATAATTCTACTGAAAGCGTAGCTGTTCCTCTACCACTGCATGCAAAATTTTGCCCTTGATAATTTGTTCATTTTTTTGATTGTTGGTAGATCCTTTACAAAGTGTTTATCTGTGTTCTTGTAAGAATCTAATAGTCAACTGTATTTCAGAAAAAATGGAAAAAGCTAGTACAGGTAAAGAACTTTGTAGCAGTTAACTGATAAGATTTGTTACAAAAGTGGTTTTTAGCAACTTTTTATTTGTTGTCCTCTTTTGAGGACAAATTTTTGAAAGCTATCTGAATAGAAGGCCTTTAATTAACAAGTTCGATCTACTCCTGTTCACAACTGGGAATTCAGAGTTGTATCAGCTTTAATTAAATGTTCTTAACACTTCCATAAGATGGCAAGGCATGATAGTGCATATATTGAATATGGGATTTCCGAAATCCCACTTTGTTGATGTGGCTCTCCTCTGACTGAAGTTGACAATTACCATTCTCAGTGACTTGAGGTAAAGGAGATGGAAGTCAAAACTGAAAGTTTTTTGTAAATCTTGCTCTAAATGAAGTCTTCAGCTCATGTGATGTGCATGTGTTGGTCAGGGATGGAACTCAAGAATCCAGATTCTGTTTTTACCCACCTTCTTCTCTTTATGCAACTGCTATTTAGTGGAATTGAAAGAAAATAAAGCATAGACCTAGTGAGAGCAAACAGGGAATTTCTTCCCCTTTCTGGAAGTAGGGCGGGTGCATGTTGAGTTAGAGGCTGTTACGTGAGGGTAGATGGCATCCAGATTAACTAGTTAGCTGATTATAAGGCAGATTTCTCTGTTGCTTGCAATACAAAAAGTGTGAATTCTGAAATGATGTAGCCGTAGTATCGTCTGTGATTTTTAAAATTTATTTCTTTTTCAGCTGAAAGTAAACAGTCCTGTAAGCATTCAGTGGTACATAGCTTTACACTGCTCAGCATCTGTATTTTTCAGGTAACTGCTGACATTGACTTAGCTGCTAACAAAATAAACTTGAACACCTAGGAAATTGAGAGGGGGGGAAGAGATAAATTATTTGCCTATGTCCACTCTTATAGTCTGTCAGATTTTAAGTGTGGATCACTACATTTTGGCCCTGTGACCTGACTGGTAGGATGTGAAATTTTTGTCAAGATTCTGAGCGAGCTATGCTTGTTGTGGCACTTTTAATGCTTGGCATTTCTCTGTGTCAGGCACTGGGTATCACATGAAAATAAAACTGTTTGTGTTGTACTATGACTGGATAGAAATATAACTAAAATGATGCTGAAGACACTTCTAAAATTGCATTTAAATTATTTGCTATGAAATACTGAAATTGTGGAGAATGAAATGCTAAATATTTTGTTATGGTGCTTAAAAGCAATAAAAGAAGCAATACCAAAATAAAATGAAGAGATGAAGCATCAAATCGATGCAGGAGCAGATAATGTGCTCTTGCCTGGGGGGCAGGAGGCTGTATTTGCAACCTGATGGTCTTGATGACCTCAGTGTAGAGAAAATGCTGCAAAGTGAAAATAGAAGTACTGAGGGCAAGCTGATCTTACTTAGTCGGATATAAATACACCAAGAAAATAGTAGAGGGGCCAAGTCTGTGTTTGAATGAAATGAATGCCTTGTGAATGGAAAGGTCTGATGCTTATCACTGGTCCTCTATGCCTCCTAAAATGGGTTTCCTCATTTAAGGCATGTGCCCTTGTAATAGTTCTGTGCTGGCTTATTAATGGAGCTCCAGAAAGGAGTATGATGCTCAGTAGAGATCAGATCTACTTTGGTTCTGTAAACGTATACTTAGAAGTACTAGAGAAGAGAACTGAGGCCAAGGGCAGTGACCTCTTGAAATCTGCTATAAAACACAGCGGTGTGCATGTGGGAAGAAGGGGATTGTTTTGTAAAACTGGCACTTGTGTTATTTCCTTCTCATTTTCTCAGTGGGGAGGTTTTCAACGTCGAGCAGTTTTTCAATCATCTGAAGTACTGGCATGTGTACAGAGGGGGTTTTAGTTGGTTTTCCCTGCCCTAAATTGCTTGTTCTGATGTAGAA
This sequence comes from Mesitornis unicolor, assembly GCF_000695765.1. Lineage (NCBI taxonomy): Eukaryota > Metazoa > Chordata > Aves > Mesitornithiformes > Mesitornithidae > Mesitornis > Mesitornis unicolor. The sequence continues at coordinate 80,775 of NW_010176670.1, read as the reverse complement.
TGTTGCTGTAAAATGATTAGTAGCAATAATGCTTTCTTGAAAGATCCTGTAAGCCTGGCTTTATTTGGAATGGGCGATATTAGCATTTTCCAGCTCTGTCTGCAATATACAAGACTCTGCAGTGCAGTGGCCCCAAATTATTGGTATCGTTATGGACGAAATACAGGTATCACCCTCTTTTGTACTTTTTGCGACACAGAGCTTCCTAAATTGTGATTTGTAGGTCGCTAATGGTTCATGAAGAGCTAGCTGTTCCTGTAAGATCAGCTCCTCCTCTTTATTTTCAGCAACAATACTACATACATAGAACTGTATTTATCTTAGATACTTTCTTAACATCACTGCACAAGCAACCTCTGTACATGTAGTGCTGTCATTTGATCATCTGTGAGAGGAGTGACTGAAGGATTGTGAAAGAAGAAAAGGAACAGAATTGTTCTTAACGATACAACAGCTGGGTCTGGAAGGGGAAGCTTTCCACTAACAATGTGCACCATGCTTAGAAAAAATACTAAAAGCCTTATTCTAATCCTAGTCAAAGATCAATCTCCTAATCTTTTTGACAGTGGAAACTGACTAATCATCTGAATAAAATTTAAAGCCATTGAGCCCCTGGCAAGAGAAAAAAAAACCAGGAGTAATTTGAGGGGTTTTGTTTGTTTTGGCTGTTCTCAATTGTCCAGAAAAGCTTCCTCTTCCCCTTCTATATTTTTATTTTCTCATAATTTCTTCCCCTGGAACTAGAAATGAAAAAAACTATGGCAAAAGCTTGTTCTGGTGTTAATTACAAGTACAACAGCTGGAAAACTGCTTGGGAGATAAAAATAATGCAAGACTTTAGTCATATGGATCTTTGAGGTCTGTTTTTTAGGGCAGTTTTGCATAACAAATAGGAGTCTGAAACCTTAGGCTACCAGACTGTGATCTGGTAGAGGCTCCTTTCACGTTTGGGCAGAGAGTTCCCTGCTAGTAACGTTTTAAATCTGTTCCTTTAGGAGGTGATGAATTTTGTTAATTGTCATTATGTTTTTCCTTTTTTAATTCCTCCTCTCCTTAGCAGAGCTGCATTTGATCTGTGCTATCAAGTAGAGATGCTTAAGTAGAAAACCTGTTGCAGTGTTCCTCTGAAGCCTGGTTGCATCGCAGGCGGACCCGTCTGAGCTGGCTCATACAGCGAGGGCACGGTGTCACTGATTCAGTAGTTGAGAATTTCTTAAATATGCTTGTGCCTTGATGAATTTGTGCAGGCTATCTTTATTTGTTTCCTTGCAACCCTGTTACCTTAGATCAGGTATGATCAACACTGATCCTGTTTGCTGCAGGGATGCAGCCTTTGAGTTTCATTAAGACAGCTGGTTAATGGCAGAAGCTTTATCTTCTGCTTTGGTGTTTAGGGACTGTTTGGTTGGCCTTGTTGCCTCCCGTAGTAAAGGCATGTTTCTATACTTACATTTGTGGTAAGTTTAGATGTCAAATAACTATTAAGAAGGCACATCATCAAAAAGAGGAGGCATGATTTACTTGCTAAAAATTATGTTGTAGATTAAGCACAACTTGATAAGTGACTCTGGGAGCCACATAAAATCTCACCAGCATCACCTTCTATTTAACATTAATGATGCTATTAGGTACTGGGAGGAACTGGTTTTAGTGTTTGCTAAGAACATGAAGGAGGTGATTGAGTGTTGTGAGCTACAGACTGTGCTGGACAGTGTGCTGTGGACTGGCTGATATGCTCTGTAAGTTATGGTCCTATCCAGTTCTAGCTATAGGGAGAAACAAAACTTAAATTCTAGCCTGCTGTGAAAGTTTTCTGAGCTCATGATAATTTTTAGAAGATTTATAAGAGTTCTGGTCTCAGAAGGAGAATGTGCTGCAGATATCTTAAGGGAATGGCTAACAGCTTGTAACAAATCTCTCTACAGAGTGAGTGCTCATTTGACCTCGGCAGTAGAAAAAGGCTACAGACAACTTTAGGGTATTCATTAACCGTTTTGCTTTCATAGACTGGGTGATGCATTTTTCTCGGAGTTGAACCCAAATAACTCTGAGTCTATCTACGGTTGCAGCATCAAGTTTTAAAATATGGCTGTATTTGGGAGAGCTGGAGATGAACCCACATAAGTCTGTAAGTGTTCGGCCTCTCCTTAGCTGCAAGGACTGGAGCACTGATTAGCCTCTTGTACCCTCAGGAAAGTAAGAGAGTGCTTGCTTCTGCAAGTATCTGCAGAGCACTGAATTTATGTTCTTATAGAGGCTGAAATCCTATTTCCAAATAGGAAGATGAGTTTGCTGAGACATGGATAACGGAGCATGGAATTAGCAGGAACACAGGTGAGCAGAGATCCTCTGAACTCTCATGCAATTACAGGCAGCAAGACTTGTTTCTTTAGAGAATAGGAAGATGATGACTACGATTACTGAGGGAGATTGTATCACTTCATAGTTAATTTAATGTTTCTGATAGCTCATGTACAAGTATCACAGTGTCTGTTGTAATTGAGAATAGATGGTGCAAGTTGTAATGGATTTAAATAGTGCTTTATTCAGGCTAGTGTATAGTAACGGTATTATTTTGTCTTATTCCAGGCTGACTTTATGCATTTCAGTTTAAATGAACCCCAGTTTTTCAAAAAGCCACATCCCCCTTGGTTTATGTATATCTTTTTTGACTGCTAGGAACCAGACATGTATTACCAGCATATGGCAAACACTCTGTATCTATTAAAACAGACATTTCATATTTGAAATGTCCTTGCAAGCTTCAGGCTTAGAGTACTGCTGTGTGCCCAAGAGCAGAAGTAGTTGTTGATACCTGCTTCATATCCACCTATTCCAGAAGGAAGCTGGAGACAAGTGTAGATGGTGGAGGGTAAGTTCTCCATTTTTTGCTACTGCTTGTCATCCTTTATACCTGCACAATTTGTTGAAAGAGCAGATGGAAAATCTTCAATGGGAATAGTAGGCGTTTGCAAAGCATAAATGATGCACACTGCAGTGCTGAGAAGTCATGTTTTTCTCTTTGTTTTCCTCATTGTCATTCAGACAAGTAGAACGATGAAATTGCAATTCCTTTCTCTCTGTCCATCTCCAAAATTGATTGATCTTAAAATGTGTTTTGCAAAGGTGGATCTCTAGCCCTGCTGTAAGGCAGAGGAGAAGAAATTGCAAAGTATATGTGGTAAGTCCTCTTTGTAATAGGAAACAGTGGGAATGTGTTTCAGAAATGTGGGTAGACACCTAATGGAGCTTTTCAAATTACTTCAAAAAATATGTCCGGTAACTTCAGATCGCCCATTGAAAGTACACAGGAGTAGGACAGTTTAAATAGCGTGTTCTTGTAAATGGTGTAAAGGTGTGTAATTACAGACATCGAAATACCTCCCTAAACTTGGCTGCAGGTCTCTTAAACTTTATTACTGATGTGGTTTAATTTTATGTTGTTCTTTCCTTGCCAAGGTAAATAGCTTCCCAGGTTTTTGGAAGGAGACTAGAAAATAGCTCAAGTTGAGTATTTCTAAGGTGTCCTGGTGAATTTACTACATCTTTTCTTAGATACCTGGAACCTTTTTCTTTTTCTCCACTGCTAAGGCCCTTTTTACAGTTACTGTCAGCATTCCCAGCTGAACTGAATAATTTACCCTTTTAAACTGACAGCAGCTGTCATTATGAAAATTGCAGGGCCAAGTTTGACAGTATTCACACAATGGGGGAACTTAAACTTTTAACAGGCTTCGAGAAAGCCCAGACTTTTCAGCACATCTTGTCAGTCAGTACATGAGCTCATCTCTTCCTTGTGAAAAGTTGGCAGATTAGAAGATTATATCTGACAGATCTGAAACAGCACTGATGACATCCTCCAACAACAAGATCTCTGTAAGGGGTGGGAGAAGAGGGGAAAATGGTATAATGAAAAAATTGTTGTTAAAAATTGAGTAAGCACTTTACAAATTGAAGGATGCTCGGTGTTTGTGGCTATCTGTTTATAATTCATTGCTCTTGTGTGGGCTCAATATTCCCAGTTCTTAATTATCCAGAGATTTACTGCTCTCTTTCTGCAAAAGGATGTTTCTCAGTTTTTAAGGCTTCTTGTAGTTGAAAAAGGTTGTGTCCTTTCGTATTCATTAGTAGGTAGTATTTTGACATTAAGGATTAATGGTGGCACATGTCTAAGGCAAGTGTAACGCAGCAGTAGCTGTGTCTGGCATTTTTGCTCTGTCTGACACTGTAAATAGTCACTCATCAGCTGAAGTCTTTACATGGGCAGTGCCTGGTGGTCCTAGGGGTTCTGCTTTGGTTGTTTCTCATTTTTGGTGAGGTTAGTGTCACAAATACTCTTTTGTGCTGGGGTTTATGGAATTGGTTTGCTGAAGATTATGGAGCTGTTTGTTTATGTCTGTCATGAGGATGGGGCGGAGAGGAGGACCAGAAACCGCAGAAGGTTTCTCCTCACTGCTGTTCTTGTGTTTGCCGGTTTAAAACACAAAACATGGCCTGAACTGGGGAATACAGTGCAAGTGAAAGTAAGAGGCACAAACTGCTTTAGCATTCTCGTCAGCATCTTTAATGTTTATCCTTTACTGTGTCATCATGTTTCTTTTAGTTTATCTTTAGCCTTGCTTTCCTTTCTGAGCCAGCAGAAGTACTTCTTTGTTATCGCTGCTTACTGTTTAAGAGCACATCAGGGAGAAAAAACCCCACTTTTTCTGACTATGTTCGTGCTGGGAAATGCAGAGACTGACATTTAGAAACGTGACAAGTATTTGTGCCTCGTCTTGCAATATTCCTGTAGTAATTCCCTTTTTAACAAATCCAGGACTACTTCTGATGGTTTTACTGCCATGCCAATTATCATCCTTCTCAGCAGTGATGCAAGGAATCATTATGGGACATGAATGTTAAGGATGCTTGATGTTGGAATCCCTTTTTGTTATTTCAGTGTTCTGATTTGAGATACAGCAGTATATACATCTCCTGAAAACCCGAAATTCCATTGCGACTCAGCTGCTCCAACATCCTAGCAGCAGGCTAAAATGTGTTCACCAACCATTGTAAACAACCATCCATGCTGTTTCAATTGCAGTAACGACGATTTGAGAAGGTGAGGCCAAGGAGCTCTCTACTGCTAAGACAGAGTGAGGTAGAGATGTTGACTCTGCTCTGTCTGTTTGTGCAAGTCTCTGTTAATTCTGTTTTGTTCTGTACATAGCACAGACTGACCTAAATCCACACCTCTGTCCCCAGGAACTATGAGCGTGTAGTGCAATAGCTGGCGTTCTCTGCAGGCTTAGGAGCATTTGTTGCAAGGACAGGTGAAAATTAGGTGTTTTGTTTGCTTTGCTTATGAAATAGATTCATCTCTTTCAACTGAATATGAAGCAAGTATGTTTTGTTTTTATGGAGCAAATTTTCCAGACCAAAAAATCCCACGTAATCACACTGATGTTCTTATACAATATAAATACTGAAATGGATGGATTGTAAATGCTAAAACCAAATTATTTCATCTCGACAAAACCAAATGTCCAGATAGTCTCAGAATGAGATGAGGAACCTCAACAAAACATTCGACTTACGAAGTTGCTCTGCCAGTACAGACATGTTTCCAGGAAATGTTTTCAGTTTTAACGAAATTCTACATTCTGACCGAAAGCTGTTCCCTGAAACATGTGTGCTCATCCTCACTCAGTAGCGAAGGTTCTTAAGAGCCAGGATTTGGATATTTTTAATATTTTTCTTTCAAGTGTGTAGTGTAAAACCCAAACTGCCACCTTTGGTTTAGCAGTTCCAGATAAAAGCAATGTCTTTTCAATAATTAAGAGAAGGAAAAAGGTTACTGAATCTGCCCAGGGTCTGAGTGCTCTGTATCAGGCACTAATGAAACCAGTTATGCTGATGATTTTGCTGACTATTTCCATAGTTACCTTTTTCCCATGAGACAGAAAAACCTGCCTGATCATATCATGGCTGCTTCCCATAACCATCAGCCTTCGTCTCATCGGAGTGAATGGAAGAGGAAGGTTTTTCATCCTCCAAAATGTTACTAATGTATCAATTGTTTTTCTCAATTTTATTCTTTAAAGAAAAAACAATCCATATTCAGTGCAGAATGGCTATGAAGTGCAAAACTCATCAATTATTCAGGCTATTTATGCACATTTTAAAGTCAGAGACATTATATGGCTTTCTTTAAGAGAAATTGAAAAGAGAATTGAAATGAGTTAACATCAGATACACGAGATGACTCGACATCCTGCTGAGCTTGCTGAGGTTGTGGTTTAGGCTGTTTGGGTTTGGTGTGTGTGTTTCCCACCACCCTTCTTTACAGACAACAATAATGAGGTAACTTGGTACAAACAGACAAAGCTCTAAGGAACTGAAACCCCAGGGGGTTTAGATTGACACCAGATACAGTGAGACTGAACCAGTGGGCAAGGCACAGAACTGGGACATAGCAGATCTCAACAATATTCCCAACTCCATTGGATTTTGCTTAAACAAATGATTACATCTTTTCCTATTTCTCTCTTAATAAACTGATAATAAGACTTTCCTGTTGTAAAGGTGTTAAGGGAGTAATGAATGCTGATATTGGGTGCTTGGGTACAATATTGATGAGTCTGCTTTTCAGTTTTGTGTCCAGACATCTGTATTGTACAGAGCATCAACCCTTGCTAGTGTAATTGGGGTAAATCTTCTGTATTCCTTGCATTCAAGTGAGGAGCATTGTGTAAGAGATCCTCATTTCCAATCCTGTTAAAGCATCCTTCCAAGGAAAGTAGCCGGAAGGGTGATTTCAGTGTTCTGAAGACTGTTGAGGAAGAATTTGTAGTGAGGACAGTTGTTATGGTGTTCATATCTGATTGGGATTTACTGTACCCAGAAAAGATGGCAATCATGGTAGGATTTGGAGCAGAATAGCTGGAGACTGGCTGGGATGGGTTGAACAAGTGCACTTCCGATAAATCAATTACTGTGGACAGAGCTGGAAGCAGGTAGCTTTTGCTTACTACCAACATTGTAAATTGGCAGCTGTTGGGAACAATTCGTGTTGTTATCATGAAGCGATGAGGGTGCTTAGCACATTGCAGGAGGTATTCATTATCCAACTGCACTGGACTTGAAGTGATTAAGATCATGTTATGTATTTTAGGAGTACTGTAGCAATTCAAATGGCTCTGTCTTGGATAATTGTGTTTGTTTCTTTATGTTAAATTTACGAGCACTTTTATGCCTTCTCTCCATGATGCGCTTGCAGATTTTCTGTGGTAATTTGCGAAATAACCCTGATTGCTCTTTCAAAACTCCTTTCAACGTGCTGTCTGCAAAAGAAGTCTAAAATGGCATTTGGGCAGTGCTTGGAGCTGACAGTTCATCATGCAGACTACTGCAGCTTCACCAATGCTCTTTTCTGTCTTCTTCAGCCTAATCATTAGCTTGAAAAAAAAATTATCTTTCTTAGGAATGTTCATTTGTGTTAGTGCGTTACCAAAAGGTACCTTGATCATCCTGTAACAGCTGTTGTTATATGTGGTCGTTTGCTAAATACTGCAAAATTCTTCACATTTATTTGTAAATAATCCCCAAAATATCTGATTTGTTTCTGTAGGTTGAGCCAAGTGATGGTTGCAGGTTCTCTTGTTGCTGTAACCACTGCATTATCTCTCCCTGTCCATCCCAAGTTACAAAGAGAAAATATTCTCTCTACTGGTGTATTGTACAGTATGACGGTCCCCTTGGCCCTCTGAGTGATGAATGGCTCTACTTTGACTGTATTGTATTTGGTTTAATTTCAGTGGACACACATGATTCATTCTATTTTGTGCTGCGGAGTCCCTGCAGCACATGAGGTATCTGAGAGTTTCATTTTGGCAAGTTGGTAATTGCCTGCCCTCAGTATGTTTATTGTAGTATTGGTGCACGTCGCTTTGCAGGGAGAGGGAAGGTAGGGGAGGAAATTGTGAGCGTGACTGAAATGACAATGTAGGATGCAGAAAAATAAAAAAATAACGGGGGCCAGAGTTTCAAATCATTCGCACCTTTGATGAGGCCAGAAGGAGCTCCAGAAACCAGCAGTCACCCAACATTGCCAGCTCTAGTGCTGGGTGCTGAGTTCTTTTTAAAATCTAACCCCTAGTACTTTGCTGGAGGCGTTTCATGTGAACGGTCAGGGGTTTCTTCTGGGTTTTTTACTGTGTGTGTATGTTGTGGGTTTTTGTTGTTGTTTTTAAACCAGGTCATGTTTGGCGACCCAGGAATATTACTTCCTCTGCCACCCTTCTTCTGTGCGTCCCCTTCTCCTGCCAAAGTCCCCAACTTGGTTTATTTTTCTCCTCTTTTCTCCCCTCCTCTTGGCTGACTCCAGGTGCTTGTATTTCCACTACTGCTTAGCTGACAGGGAATCCTAAATATGTACTAGTTTACATGTGTAAAGCTAATATGGTGACAAGAAATCAATCTTGGTAATAAAATTAGCTGTCTTTCGCTTACTCTTTTGCACAACTGAAGACCGTAACATCTGCATTAAGGCAGTTTTACGGCCTAATTTTTTAATGGAGTATAAACCAGCATTGATCACATAGGAAGAGGGAAGATATCAGGCATAAATCCCCTAAACCTCAAATGATGTTCTGTGCATCTAACCACAGAGATTAAGAAATGCTGACAAATGAAAGAAATTCTGTACTGCACTTGTCAGCTCAACTAACAATTGCTGATATATTCCTTGTGTTATTCATTAAAAATATCATGAAGGAGTAGAGTTAAATGTTTGGAGGTCTACTGGCTCAGGGCTCCTGTAAGAACGTTCATATGGCTGTGTGACATTTTGGGCTGCCCTGTACTGGCAGTCAGATCCATGCGGATAATGCAGAAGGAGCAGTGATGATTGCCTTGTTAGAGCAGGAATTTAAAAGATCTGAAAAGGAAAAGAGTATTAGTGGGCTACTTTTCCTTGATGATCTTGGCAACCCTCCCTTTACTTGACTGGGTATAAAGTTGAATGCATTTCTTCACCCTGGGGTGATTTATGGGCTACAGTAAGCTGTGCGATGGCCTCACTTCACTACTGACTCATCTGCTGACACTGAGAAATCTTTTTGCACACTTAAAGAATAAGTGATAATTCTTACCTACTTCATAAAGTAATCCAGATACTCAATTCAGTTATGGCTGGACTGTGCTTTCATATGTAGAGGAAGGTAGAAAAAGATGTTCTCACAAGTTTTCTGTTATTTCTGATCTCAAATGGGCAAGGCTTTTGCAGTGTTTTGAAAATTTCTGTTGTTAGGATGTGCTTTTGATCTTCATTTGCCAAGTTATGTTTTTATAGCTTCTCCTATATATACTTTATAGTTTCTCCTCTTTTACGGTTGCTGCCATGTGTCATGAGGGTTGATGGTTGAATAACAGAACTACCTTTCTTTTTATTTTACCTTACATGTACTTGAAGATTTTCTCTGTGTGTGTGGTTCATATTTGTTTTCTCTCTCTGAGCACACATGGCTCCAGGTTTGCTTAGGCCAACTCTCCTGTCTGGAGTAGACATTACAAAACAGACTATGACCCATTTTTCTCATTTTAAAAAAAAGAATCATTTAATTTCAAGGGCTCTGTTTCATCTCATGTTTACACACACCGGTTCGCCTGTTCAGTGTCTTGCATTAGACCTGATTACTCCTTGGGCTCCCTTTTCATGGTGAACTTGATGGATACAAGTGAAGAGCATAGAACGAATTGACCTCTTATTTTCTTCTTTGATACTGAACTCTATCAGCAGGACAGATAGCTCACTTTTGAGCCAGGGCATGAAGTGTGTGTGTTCTGGGGCCAATTAAGCATTTTCCATCTAATGCAGGGATTTTTGTTAATTTTTCAGGAGTCCTGTTTTGACAGAAAACTAAGGTTAAAAATCACTTCTCTGAGGAAACAAAATGATGAATCGAGGAAGTTCTTGACAAATTTTTCTGCGTAAGTGTGGAGTTTACTGTTAGGGAAATTTTGACAAAAGCCAACGCAATACGCAGAAGGGGTAAAGAACCAGGTGCCTGGGGGATCTCTGTTTTGAATATGCTATATTTTGCCTTTGGCTATGTTATGAGTTGAATGTCAGTTGTCGACCAATATACGCTTTTAATAGTTAAATGCTGTCTTTGTCTGTGGGGACAAAAATGAACTCCTTAAATCAAGAGGGTAATTAATTTTCCTGACAAGCTTTCAAAATGCTCGATTGAGATTTTAGCCCTCATATATATGACTTGACAGTTTGCATTTGCCTTCTCCCACCCCCTTGTGAAAACTGCAGGCCTTGCTGAATCATATTGTTAACATGTACAAATCCCTGGAACACCAAGAAATGAGATTGTGGTTTCATGAGTAATAAAAACTTCAGAAACTACTCTCTCAAATGCTTCTGGGGCTTGGAAATGCATCTCTATGTATCTGCTTTATGCATAAAGTCTGAAAATCTTCCTGGACAAGGTCTTTTATTCTAAAACCCATCATTAAGCCCTGAAGCCAAGGAAATTGCGTAATGTTTTTGATGTGATGGTGACGATGTTTGCAGTTGGAGCAGTGGGAGGAATGGAGGGAGCCCTGGACAGTGACTGCAGGTCGGCCCTTGCTGCTCCTTGCTGCTCCTTTCTGCTCCCTGCATGACTTTGTAGCTCAATGTCTCCTCTTTCCTGTAATAACTCCTAAAACACAGTTTCAGCTATGGCTCCATTGCAGTGCTCCCAGCCCTCGGGCAAGATACCTGTTCTCAAGTGTAGCCATGTGTTTGGGGGTTAACTTGGAAGCCAGTAAAACTGTTGTGTATCTGCAGAAGATCCAGCCCTGAGGACTTTTTGGCCGAATGCTTCTGTTTTGTCATGTATGGTTCCCCTTGAGTCAAATTAGTCCACTGCCTAATAGATTTATGTGAAAATTGAGTCTGAGTTTTGCTTCTAGTTCTGCCATTGCCCTTCTCTGTTAACTTCTAGGAAATTACTTACTTTCTGTGTGCAAAATACATCCTTGTAGAAAAGGTCAAAAGTAGGTGGTCAGTGGCTCACCCTCTGGCTCTGTTTACCTGTTACTCTCCTAAAGATCTGGGATTGTTTAGCCAGGTTTACTGGTTGAATGTCAATGTTGATTTCCATTCTTGCAACCTATCTTGTTGTAAAACTGTTCTCAGGAGTCAGGAATATAATGGCATATTATGGACTGAGTGCAATAAAGATGGTACCATTTTTTAAATAATTTCGTTCAGAATAGTTGGGAGCCAAGTTACATTAGGTGTATTGTAAAATAGGCTAATAAAAGTGACTTATTTAATGAGAGTAGGGAGTAATTAAGTTGTTTAATTTACGGAGGGAAATCTCACTACAAAATTAATTGTTATTTTTATGTTTCGTTATTCGTTAAACATATGACAACAGTTTTTCATGAAGATAAAAAAAAGCATGTCGAAATATGCTGTGCAGAAGTACGAGAAAAAAGTGATCAGGCTGCTCCAATAAAATAGGGACTTCTGTGAAGTAGAAACTTTCCGAGTCCTATAGAACATGTCAGGAGGAAGAGAACTGTGGTTTCTGCATAAATCTGATTCCAGTGCCGCTTTCCCACAACGCTCGCAGTAACTCTGGATTTCAGGAAAGTAGCATTTGAATTTTAATACAATTGGGAAGGTGTCTTAATTACAGATATGGGATGTGACATGGGGACATCAGCTTTAGATACAGCATGTGCTCTGCAGTAATACATAGTGCAGTATTGTGCCTGCCTCAGTAAAGGGAGATTCATGGGAGGGCTAGCAGCACATTGTGGGTCATTGATGTAGATGATCTTTTCAGTTATGTTACAGCACACACATGCATCTTGAAAGATCAGTACCAAGACAGGATTTTTGTATGGGTCTGTGCTAGTACCCTCTAAATGGTGGCCACTAATTTTCTTTGGTATTCAAGGAATGACTACTAAGATTTATGCTAAGTGGCTTCAGGCAGGTGTCGTCCTGTTTGGTAGCCTGTGTGGATATCTGTACAGCTCTTGCTGTAGTTATAACTACTGTAAAACCACAGGAGTCAATATTCTGTCACCTGTGTTAACCACCAAGGGTCTTGTCTCGCTATTTCTAGAAATTGCATCACTGCACACGTGGGCTTTTGTCGAGGCGAGACTCTTTTGATGTGAGAGCATTGCAGAGGGAGCTGAAGCAGTCCAGTGACTGGAATTGTAAAACAGAATCAGGGCTTTGATCACTGACTTGCTGTGTAATTGTGTTGCTTATCTCCCCTGCACTAAAGGTGCCTACTTTTGAAATCCAGGAATTGGTATTCACGATTGCCAGGCGGAATTGTAAGTCTAAACAAAACTAAAAGTCGCTAGAACGTAGCTGCTGCCGCCTTCTGCACATTAAAAATGCAATTGAGTGCTACAAGGAGCAGCTAATGTGATTTATCTGTAGTCTCAAATGAAGACCTCATATCCGAAGAGCACTCAGCATTGCAGTGGTTTGAATTCTAAAACTAAGCTGTCTTGTGCAGCAGACCTTAAGCTCCTGGCTTAGCACACACTGTCCAGATGGCACTGTAGAGCGCTCAAAATATGCAGCTACTAACTGGTTAACTCAATTTATTTCCTCTCTCCAGAGGGCTTTTGCTTCAACATCCCATGAAGTGACCAAAGCCACATTTCCACTCTTTGAGTTTGGCAAAAGGAGAATCTAGGATTTAATGCAGCCTGGCACTGACTTCACTGTGGCCAGGTTTAATTCTGAGACTACCAAGGTTTAGTTTTGTTGTCTTGTATTTCCCAACAGCACTGGGAACTTAGATAA
>NW_010176670.1:24372-67927 GCF_000695765.1 Mesitornis unicolor | reverse complement strand
AGGAATTCAGTCAGCTAAGCCGTAGATCTGTGAATGAAATCACTTTATGATTTGTGATGGAGGGCTTCAACCAGGCCCTGTTTCCATCCACATGGCTGTAAGTGCCGCTAATGATACGGTATGGCTGAACCATAGATTACCTCAGCGACATTTTCTTCATAGCTGTTTGAAAGAAGTTCTGAGGGAGGATTTGATGGGCTGGCATGAGGCAAATGAGGTTGAAATTAATTATCACCAAGTGGTGGTGGTGTTCGTCTATTTTACACCTATACACTCCTGCACAAAGGGCACTTGAGGGTTGTGCCTGGAATGGCTTCCTGTAATTCGCCAGGTGAGTTTTAATGGCCTTTGCAGCGCAGTAAATGTCAGTAACATAGATCAAAACCATGATTATAGTAAAGAAAATACAGAAGAGAAATGTACGACTTCTCCCCTTCGGTTCCACTAGCTAATACCTCAGAAATACCTGTGCCTTTATTGTCAGCTTTCATTACCTTTCCTCCCTCCCCCATGCACTGATAAGTAATGCTGTACTCATCATAGCAAAACGACTTGGGTTAATTTCATAACAGTATTACCATTTTACTGCCTAAGACACTGTACATATGTATACTACATACCTTGCTTTTATTTATTCCTCTCCTGTCCATTTTCATTCTAAGCCTGTGGCGGTTTAATCTCTCAGATTTTTAAGGAAATAAATTGTATGTGACAGTCCATGTGTACTGCATTTGATAGCAAGGAGCTAACATTTCCAGTGAAGGGCTCTAGAGCTTATTGTTAAACTAACAGATAAAATAAGATTATTTTGAAAGAGTAGTTGAGTCCTGATGCACATTGCTAAGAATGTATTCGGAGTGGGCAGAATGACTCAATCTCTCTGCGAAAAGGTATGGTATATTTAGGGGTCATGTGCCTTCTTAGTAATGTGTGAGTCGTCACAGTCAAGCTGATTTGGATCATACATCTCTAATTAAAGGAAAATTAACACCCGTGTGACTATCAGAAACTGATGGTTTGCAAAGATTGTGAGTGCTGTGCCTGGCTTTTCTACTCTGGAGCTTCACTGCTGTGGCTGCTGGGAATGTTGGCCATATAGTGCGGAGACCTGCTGGAATGCAAGGAGCTTTAGCAGAAACATGGTTTTCTTCATAGTTTACTTTGATATAGGCTGCCAATGAATCAGTATAAATTGCTTACATATACACGTGATTTGTGAATATCAAGGTGTTATAAAACTGAAATATGTGATGGTGGTAGATTTTGTGTTACTCATCCTTAGAAAGATTGAAAACCTTTTGTCTGCGAAGACTGAAACCATTTCAGGTCCTTTTTTCCAAAAGTAGCAGGTGTTTTGTTGTTCCTCTGTTAGAGGAAAATTAAATTTGAAACAGCAGAACTTCTCTGGGAGGGAAATTCCATCTTCTGAGGGCAGCTCTGATACTGGCCGGTATGGGTTTTTGTATATTCCCTGCTCTGTGTTTTACCTCCTGACTCATGTCTTGTATCTTGAATATAGCTGTTCTGGGTCAAGGCATCAGCTTTCTGATGTGTCTATACAGTATAGATCCTGATGTGTGGAAAGAGTCTGAGACACTGATGAAATGTAACTGCTGAATAAGCAGTGCAGGTGTTATGGTACAAGTGCTTAGCTAGACTCACATGAAATGACCGATGTAAACAGATTTGACTCGCTTCTAACTGTACAAAGACTTCACTCTCAAATTTTGATTACTCAAAGTGAGGCAAAACCGCAAGCAGATTATTTATAAGAGAAGTATTAAGTCTGTAGATGTAAACCTCTGTAGATGCAAACCAGTCAAGTTCCTCATACCAGGCAGACTTGAAATTCTTTACAGCGCAAATGGATCAAGTTTGATAGAAAGGTCAGTTGTCAGGATTTTGTATTGTTCCTAAGTGAGCGGTTATTTTATCACTTAGGTTTTCTATGTACTCATTATTTACGTTGGTAATGTTGTAGGGAAAGTAGGAATGGTCGAGCTGCAAAGAGAGGCATCTGATGAGCTGGGGAGAAACAGTAAGAAAAAAGTAATGAAAGAATTAGGAAAGAAGAGAGAGGGGATGATGCAAAGTTAAAGAAGAAATTCTGCATTGTACTGAATTCTGTTCCATTCTGTCAGTTCCTGCTGTTGTGATGAGGGAGCCAAAGGAAAATCCAGGAGTGTGACGGAGACTTCTGCCTCTGTCCTGTGGCTCTGTCACTGCGGTCACAGCCTCCATGGCCTCACCCTGCTCTGCAGAGTCAGCTCTGGAGCGTTGACAGCAGCTCAGTGTCCCACTTTGTGTCCCTCATTTCACAAAGATCACGACTTCCCTGGAATCTCTACAAGCAGACTTTAAGGGGGCAGCATTGCCAAACAGATTGTTGCTTCCATGCCTGTTCAACAGAAATCTCGGGTTTCTGTATGCAAAGGCAGACCTAGATCATGGTGTGCAAATCTTTCCTAACCAGTTTTCTCAAGTGTGCATTTAGCAAATCAAGGCATGGATAAGCCCTGCTGTTCTCACGTCTTCTATTCCCCAGCCACCTCTAATGTTTTCCTCCGCATACAATAGTAGCCGTAGCGTCTTTCCTACCGATATCTCCATTGCTTTGTGATAAGTATCCACCAAAAATATTCCCACTTCTGTGGATTGTTACTATTCCCCAGTGGCAGACTCCCTCTGCACAGTTTTAAATGTAAAGAATCGGATGATTAAATATTTGACAAGCGCATGCAGCACTGAAATACTAATAAATTGCATTATCTCTTGGGGCGGAGGGTTATTTTTTTGTCATTTTAACAGCAGAATAGAGTAATGATGCTTCTGGAGGTGTGTGGGCAGAAGAGGTTACAGTTTTGCTGTGTATAAATGCAGGCAAGTCCTCCTTTCTTTTCAGTAAGACTTTAATTTGCAACTGTTGTTAAGTTGTCATACTTCCCCCTTCCCCTCTAGGAAAAAAAAAACCAAACCACACCTGCGGTTCAAAAATTCAGACTCCAGTCTTTATCACTGAACAAACTTGAATTCTAGGCTCATGATGGCGAGAAAATGAAATCTTCAAGTTGATATTAAAGGAATCTCTGGTCCTGCTCTCTAGTTTCTGGTAGGAATTAACTTATTTTGGCATTCAAATGATAAATCACTCTGGTTATCCAAACACCTGATGTATGGTGCAGCAGAACGAAGATAGCAATGTAGGGATGTGCAATTTGAGGAGATGGCACATATATTCTGGTTACGAAACAGCTGTGCTTCTATAGGGATTACTCTTTAGAGACTGGATTAGCTGTTGTCCCATACCTGCGTCCCTGTTTCTACCAGCGCAAAGTGAAATTAAAATGTGATCTTTGGAGTTGGAAGCCTCAGTCCGCCTTTGCACTGCTGTGAGTGAGTCCAAGTGCAAATTAATGGTCAATGTGTCGTTAAGGTGTCAGTCTGCTGGGTTCTGTCTGAAATTGCCATCGACTCCTTCCGTGACCTTGAGAAATTAATTTGGTTTATCGGGTTTTCACATTTGCAAAACAGAGCAGCACTCTGTAAGGATGCCGGGTTAGCTCCTCTGTAAGAGCTCTGTCTTTTACCGAATCACACCAACGGTCTCCGGTGTGCCATCACACAGACCTGCACTAGAGCAAAAACTGGTCATCTAGCTCATGTGTCACAGCTGCAAAGGAGCTGAGAGAGATCAGAATTACTTAGTGGGGGCAGTATTTTTAAAGTTGGGAAAAAAGGACTAGATTTTTTTAATAATTCTTGTTCACCTTAATTTTAAATGAAAATGGGCTCGACATTTCTTAAAATCTCTCTGTTGGAACTTCTAGACCAATGCCGGGGAGAGTTGAGATGGCTTTGTCGCTTGGCATTTTTCGGTTTCAGTGGTTTCAGAGAGCCCTATCCACTTAAAGTATCCACCTTTTTACAGGTTCGTGTAGTGCACAAAGCATCTTGTGCTTTTCTGTCAGGTTTTTTGACTATTGTATGTATTACAACTGATGGGAAGCTTTTGTTTTGGAGAGAGAGAGAGTATCTTGAGCAAACTGAGAGGTGTTTTTCTTTACAGTGACTGAAGAGTTAATTTGAAAATTTGAGCTCCAGTAAAATTTCTCCTTTGTCTTTTTGGAGCAGGCAATTTGTTTTGAAATGAAGAAGAAACATCACAGTTGGTCGGTTTTGCATTATCCTGACCTGTTTCATAGGGCGAGTAACACTCACAGCAGCAGGAAATCTTTGGGTGATTTAGGAACTTGGTGCCTCCTGCAAGTCCCTCTGCCGTGTATACTCCACATCAGCTAATCAGCTTGGTGTGGGGAGGTAATACTTAAACTAGCAGAAAATCATTAGATGATTTACAAAACGGAGAAAATGCATGATGAGACAGTGAGGCTTCTTTTGGAATAGAAAATGATTTAATTATTCTTTGCCGTTCAAAACATTCATCTTGGTAAAAATTAAAATGATTGTGTCAGGCAGAAAATTGTGTTCCATGTTAATATTTGCTGTAAATGAACAAATGGCAGTGTCAGTTGGTTTCTCTGCTGGACTGAAAGAATTAAATGCATTCTGTGGGCTTTTTAATACACAGCCGTTTTTCAAAGCTAACAAGGAAATTCTGTAAGCCTGCTTGTGCTTTATATTTTAATTTAAGGAAGTCTCTATCTTTGCTTGCTGGAATTTCTCTTTCCTTTCTCCCTCAGTGCTAGAACCTTTGCTTGTAAGTATTTGCCTCTGTGTCAGATAGGTGTTGCCACAGCATCTTATCTTCCCGGGCAGATGACACCGTGTCCTGTCCCCTGTTTTCGGTGCAGAGCTTGGGAACACGAGTGGGTTTTCCGGGGGGTTTTCCTGAGGTTTTTGTGTACTTCGTGTGTCTGCATACCCCTGTGCAGCAGGGATGGAAAATGCACGCTCCTGTGTTGGTTTGCAGCATTTTGTACTCATTCCACATAGCACAGAAACAGCAGAAGGCAAGAATAGAAGTCTGGCTTCCTAAAAACTTGAAGTACTACATAGGTATGCATAAAGGATTTATAAAAAAAATAGCTGAATCTGATCATGCTAGTTATAGAAACGAAAGCGACTGCAGCACAAGGGGTTCTGCTGTTAGCTAAACCTGTGGGACTTAGTTTTGCTGCCATTCCATTGGCCATGGGACAGAGAGTTGGAATGCATGGCATGCCCAAGGACAGAATTTGTCTGGCAGTGGTAAAAATAAATAATTAGAAACCGTTTGCATACTGTTGTATTTCCATTTTTTTCTTTCATAAGCTGGTGTTTTGACATTGTTTCTTCAGCAGCCCTGTGTTTAGGCTTAGGATACTGAGCCAGATAATCAGCTGTATCTCACAGATTTCTATATGTGTTTTTTGTAAAGCCAGAAGGAACCTTTAGATAATCCAGTTTAGTCTCCTCTCTAACTGAAATATTTCACTTGTTAACCCTAGATGGAGCCTGGAGATCTTCTTTAAGCCAATTCTGACTTACCGTACCCGAGAAACCAGTCAAGTTACTACTTGTCTCTGCCAAATTAGTCCCCCACAAAAAAGGATGCTGATGGGTGAAAGTGTTTCTGTACGTATCTTCCCCCTCCCACACGGGGAGGGAAGCAGGAGGAGCAGGGCTGAGGTTTCCAGCTGCCCGCACAGCTCTAATCCCACCATTTGGGGTAATCCGTGGGGATGTGTGGCGGTTGGAAGGGTCACTTTCTGCACAACGCTCGACCTCGGCTCCGAGTCGTTTCTGAACAGCACAAATGGAGAGAGCGTGCAGTGGGCAGACAGGGGAGGGAGCGGGGAGGGCATGGAAGGCAAACTGGATTAATGTTGGTCTTGTCCCATATGGCTTTCAGACCTTTATTTGGAATCCCCTTAAGGTGATCAAACTACTCCAGCATAAAAGAGATGAAGATTAAAATGGTTTCTGCGCACATTGACCTTGTTGCTTTAAAAAATATTCTAATAGAATGTAAATAAAAATATTATGTGCTGCAGTACAGTCTGCAAAACTCTCATTTTCAAGCTAAATCTGATCATGCTTGAAAGAAGAGATGGATATGAGCCCTTCCCATGGTAAAAGGAGGGAAATTTTAACCTTTGCATGTTACAAGACATCCAGTTTTAAATGAGGAATCTAGATTGCAACACTTGATAACTATTATTTTTGGGGAAAGCATGGCCCAGTTACAGACTGCAATACTAGGATTAATGTCTGCTCAGAATTGAAGTACAGACTTAGAAGCACCTGACAACGCTGTTGTCAAATATAGTCATCTTTGTTTCAAACCTTTAGTTACAATATTAGTTTTTTTAATCAGAGTGTTTAATTACAGATCTGATATACTAGGAATAATTACATTCATTAAATCCAACCAACAAAGCCATTTAACTGGCATGCCACACCTGTTCCTCACTATTCATTTAACTGTGTGCTGTACAGGCAGATGTCTGGTCTTACTCATTCTTTCTCGTTTATTAAAAATCCCTCTGTGCTGGGTTAGCCTCAAACTTAAGTCCCTATGGCACCATGCAAAGAGGGCTCTAACTCTGCTTGAATGAGAAGGAACGGTTGGGGGTTTTTGGCTTTGAACTTTATTTTTCCTCCCCAGTTATGCTATTGTGTCGTATCAGGCTCTTCACTGACATTTGAAGTGTTTTTCTATAACCACAAAGCATGGAGAATCTTTTTAGATCCTAGGGACACTCCTGTAATATTGCTTTAATTCTGTTCTTAGCAGTTAGTTAACAGCTAGGAAAATGAAGAGTCCTCTTGTATCCAAGTACCCAGAGCTGTGATATGAGCAACTACATATGTGCTTGCTATCCTTTCAGTTTAGATGTTCATTGTAGTGTACATACACACAGGTAAGGGCTTTTATATCTATGTGTGTGTGTGTATGAGAAAAAGAACTAGAGGCGTATATTATGTGCGTTTTAAGTCACGAGTTTCACAGTAAGTGGGAGGATGCTTAATTATGTTCAGGCCTCATAAATCAGCGAGGCCAGCCCTGTTTGAAGCATTAAGCCTTTAGCCTGTGCTCAACCACAAAAACAGCGATTCCTGATGGCAGTGTAATCTAAATACATTACTGTTATGCACAGACAATATCTCCTCAGCAGATTTGTTTAAAACTGGTAATACATTAAAAGCTTTTATATAATGAGGAGGAGTTTAGCACAAAGCTCTTCTGTGTGTTCTTTACCAAGTGTTTTACTTGTCATACAAGTTCTGTAAGCAATGCTGTGTTTGCAGTGGAAGATCAGAGGTTTGCTAAAGTCTCTTCCAATAGGCAGCACCTTAAAATTACAGCTACTGCTCTCCTGTGATAGAGCTCATTTATGAATCACTGCAGTGACCAACATAAAAGAGTTGTTGATTGCTAAGATAAAAGATAGTTTTTGTAATAGAGATTTTATTATAATCTATGAAGATTAAATATTATCTCTTGACACATCAGTAGTGTTTTCCTCCATCCTTTCCTAGGGCTAATTTTTGATAATTTCCTAGCCACAGAAATTGTGTGGTACTTCCACTTCAGAAGCACCTCTGGTTTGGAAACACCTGCTTTGGGCAACAGGAGAGAAAATGAGGCAACAGTTACAAGGAAAGGCTGTGGTACTGTTAGTGCAGGCCCAGGTAGGTGGTTCACAACAGATGAAGATGTCTGTAAAAATAAGCTACTGGAGTTGATTGCCTTTACTCTGTAAAAACAAAAAACTGGGGAGCTGTACCTGTCCTGGGGCTTAAGTAGCGCAGAACGTGCAGGCAGGGATATTGCTGAGTGCAGGACCAGACACCTCCTATGGTTCACCCTCAATTAACTCACCACTAAGAGCTTACACTGGAAGTTAAGAAGTATTTTTTTCAGATGCCCTTGAGTAACAACGTCTCAATTACAATGGGGAAAAAAGTTCCCAACCTATTCCTTTTTAATTTCTGTCTTAATCATAGTAACATCTGTTTGCTTGTAGTTCTTAGAATTACACTATTAACTTCCCCTTCTTTAAGAATATCTGGTTATTTACAAATTTGCAAATCTTTACAGCTAGAGATGCTCTCTTTTTTTTGTAGTGTTGCTGGCAATTATAATTAATTCTCTGTCCAGGCTTGTTTGTGCTGCCTGCAGATTGGTTACATAGCTTAGAATTTTTATTAGTATTCTTACAAACTACTAGGAATGAATAGGTTTTCAGTTTAAATTTTGCATAGAGCAGGAATATGTTTTCCTGTGTTCCTTGCCCTATCAATTTTTAGCTTAGTAGTAAATCTATTCAGTGTTAGTGCCACAAAGTTGGAATCTAGATAGATATTTCTTCAGTACGATTCCCAATGCATTTGGCATAAAGTGTTTTTTTTCACAGCTATGAATATTAAATTCATAACATCAGAGTTTGTAATGGAACAATTCAGTGTTAGCTGTAGCAACACTGCTTATGCACATTACAAATCTGTAATGTTTGCCACTCATCTCATTAATTCCATAAATACAGTTCAGAGAGTTTTCTGGGAGACTTTTTAAAGAAAGCGTATGGATTTTGCTCCGAACTCCCATCTGTCTGCATATCCTGCGTTTTAAAGGAAGAGTACAATAGTGAGATAATGAATTTGGGTTCACTTGTCTGTTTTCTCAGTGTTTCTTCACTCTGCCAGGTTTGGTTTCTGTAGACCGTAAACAGCGTCACACCAATACAGCCTCCGTGCTGGCGTGGTGCAGTTGGCTGTGCAGGTGTAGTCACACCAAATCCAGCAAAGTCGGGGGTTTGAGGAAATCGTGTTAAAAATTAAATTGCATTAGCAGCATCCTACCCTCTGCATTTATAAATAGCAGCTCTGCCCCACAGTCATTTCTGTTCTTATTTCCTATACCAGTAATTCCCCCTTTCTTAGAGGAGCGTGTGGAATTGTTTCTGCAGTCGCTTGTCCATTGAATGCACAAGTGCATGGAGATGGCATCGCATTATCGAGTTGTGCTAAGTGGAAGAGACATCATGGGAGCCTATGGAGAGTTTGCTGTGCTGTCAAAGCAAGTGGTGATCGTGGGCTCTGTCGCTCCTGCAGGAGCAAACTGAGCTGAACACCTACAACTAGAGCTGGCTTGAGGAGTGAAACATCCTCCAGAAACTTCCACAGCAAGTCCCTGTGCTCTGGAGTTTCCTTCAGCTCTGGGGTAACACACTGAGCCCTCTCTTGTTGGATCTGTTCACCACTGGGTCACCACTCTTTATTGTAGAGACTTATAGTAATAAATAGCTGTAGTAGGAACAGATTTTCTGGGAGTTGTTCATTGGGTGAAAGCCTAAGCTGTCCACTCAAAGAGTATTTCTCTAAGATGCTCACAGGTGAAATGCTCACATGCCATAGTCTAATCTTGCATGGGAAGGAAGGAACAATACAGCAGGAGAGAAGTAACTGGATTTAGATGTTTGCAGAGGGCTAGGGCACGTGTATAGCCCTGCAACTATGTGTCATAGGTGAGAGAAGGAGTTCTGTCTCGATGTGTGCGTTTTTCTGTTTCTGGACACGAAATGTCATTTGTTGGACTGAAGAGTTAAGGCGCAATGAAGCTGCAGCCTTTATATTGCAATGAAGCTCAAGCTGACACTTAGAGCTGACGCACTCAGGAGCTGGAAACTCAGGAAGCTGAACTAGAGCGGATGTGTATTCGTGACTGAAGATGGGAAGACTCTTGACGCTGCAGAATTAAGAGCAGTGTGTTTGACTCAAAGGAGGTGCAATTTCCGAATGAGTTTGCCTACTTAATGTTTTTATTCTCTGTTATTGAGATTTCCGTAGACCGCTAAGCCTGGCTGCTTTGAATATTGACCTGTATACTCAGATCATACGCAGTCCTGCTACCTGCAGCTTGACTGTTCTGAACTCTGTCGCTAACACCAGATTCATGCATGCAAGCATCCAAGTACTTGGGAAAATAAAACAATCCAAATCAGGACTGAGTGGCTCCATCCCATCCTCAGTTCATAAGAAGGTTGGGACAGCAGTTGTGTGTTGCCAGTTCGACCTTTCCATTGCCTGCGGTGTGAGCTCTTGAGCAGCAGCCATTATCTGTGTATGTATTCAGTGTGTATATGTCCTTTTCAAAGTTACTGGGCTGTTTATTTTGTTTCCTTGTCAGAACGATCACAGATAGTGCATCTGTTTGAGTTATAACAGTGAGGGTCAGGACTGATAACAGACTATTTTAAGCTACTCTTAACAACAGCCCGTGAAACTGCAAGGTTGTGTGAAAGATAGCAATGGAGGTTTATGGAACTGTGGAGTGAATTATTAACTGACACTTCTAGCCCAACATGACAAATAAAATTCTATTGCAGAAAGATACTCAATTGTGTCAAGCATCGATTTTTGAAGATGCCTAACAAATGGCTTCTGGGTAAGCACACTATCTTTCTTAATTTGTCTGTCTGATCATTGAAGTTGAATGGAGAGAGAGCCACCAAACAAAATTAGCATTTTCTTTCAGTCATTATCTGTGTGTTCTTAGTAAAAGACTTGGCAGCCCTACCGATTTAAATGTGTATTACAGACATGCGAGTTTCAGATATATTTATTTCAGTTTACTGGTAAAATCACTGAAGGACCATGAATCAACTCCAGACATGGCAAAACTGATACTCGTCTCAATGGTGTTGGGGTTTAGTTTTGTTTGGTTTTTTTTAATTGAGCTATATCTGTTTGGCATACTGCTGATTACCATGTTATTTCATCTGGCAAACAGCATTTGATTTTACCCACTCACATTAATTAGCCAGGATGATATAAAAAGGGGAAGGGGAGAGTAATTGAAAACTCCAGTAGCTGAGTTTCTCTTCTGCAAGGCTTGGTCCCTGGCTGTGGATCAAAACCAAGAAGGAAGGAAGAGGAGGTCCCAAGGCAGCCACTGAGCATTGCTGCTCCCTGAGGTAGGTAATGGATCCAGGCTGCCTCCAGGGATATCTTCTTGCCGATGGGTAAGATGAGTAATGCATGCTTGTTGCTAAACCCATGGTATAGATCCGCTCCTGGAGCTGTGTGGTTTTCCACATCTGGTGCTACTTTTGGTAAGGTGAAAGCGCTCTCTCTGAATGCTTCTTTCCAAGCCACGTTGTCCCCTGTGCATTTCTTGCCTCAGCCCGCAGCATCAAACTGCAGCTCTGCGGGGTATTGGCTTCCTCAGTTTAAGTGCTGGATCAGTTGATGGGTGGATCCACCTGCTGCTCTGTGACAGCAGGAAAATGACAGTGCAATGCCTGTAATATATTTACAGTATTTATGCTAAGTAAGTGTATTTACTTCAGCAGGCAGGGATATGCATGGGAAGGGAGAAGCCTTGCTGCTGCTGGCAGTTTTTAACCCTCTTGTGTGGCTACAGGACTACAAAGCATAAGGGTATAACCCCAATTTTCTGCAAACGCAGATGTGTCATCTGTGCTGTGCATGATGATACAGATGCATTCTGTCAAGGATGGAGAAGTGCTTTTATCAGGCATACAGATTTCTTTCACAAAGGAAATCATTCGAAGCTTTCAACTTGGAGGCATCTCGCCCTACAGAGGTACAAGACATCTCATCATTAATGCTCAGTGGATAACTCAGAAACAGTATCTTGCTACAGAAACAGGATGCACAAGGATTTTTCATAATAGTTTGGTGGGCGAGAGACTGAGAAGTAAGAAGATTAATTACTTTACAGATAGCATTGTAGTACTTGCAGTTTGCAGTGGTCTAAGTGAGGGACGGTACGCGGAAAGACTACTCGGGTGAAATTTAGATGTAAAGGCTGGCTTTCCATCATAGTCACATCTCATTGTTCATTCTTATTGCTGTGCTCGGAGTGTGAGAGGATGTAATTCAGTGTTCTGAAGCATCTGTATTGTTTGTAACTAGTGGAATGATTTAAAAATGGAGTGTGTGTCTTACCTCGGCTTTCCATGTTCAAGGAGGGTACTGTCACAACTTTCTTAATCATGGGGACTTGAAATCTATTTTAAACTTTATCCTCCTCTGTGTTTGAGTGTGAGAATAATACTATACAGGTGTTAGATATTGGGTGCTAGCATTGACATTTACAGTGTTGTTTAATTATATTCAGTATTCTGAATTTTTTATTCCATCTAATGGGCAAAAAGGGATTAGGGGGGAAAGATAGTCTTTCTCAGTTGTGATTTACGGCCAAATCTGTAAACACACAAGTATCTAGTGCTAAGTAAGATAGGTATAAAATTCATTTCTAATGTAGATTAACTGCCTACAGACCTGTTTATGTTTTTCTGGGAGTCTGCATAGTTCAGGGCAGCTTGGTCTGACAATGAATCCTGAGATGTGTTGCATAGTGTAGTACTGAGGGAAGGTACCTGGCCTGGGTCTGGAACTGCAGTGACCGTAGTGATGGAGCCCGAGACTCAGTCTCAGCACGGTGCTGCCCTGGCTGCTCTTCTCTGAGTGCCTTCAAAGCCCAGCTCGTATTTGAGAGGCTCTGATTTCCCATCTGCAGCAGCAGAAGTGATCCCCAGCAGCTTGGCTGCCCTCTTGGCTTCCCTGAATGTTGGCTCATGAGCTATCACCTTGCTGTGTGGCCTATTAATGTGGCTGGTGAGGGCAGGAACCTGTTGCTACAGAGTAGTGCCAGGGTTCAGTCAACTTGCAGGTAGGACTCTGTGATCATAGGAGCCATAAATTGTCAAGACAGGGGCTCCTAAGTGCCTAAAACATTTTTTTACATTGACTTTGAGGAGCTAAAGCTAGGTAAGTCCTTTCAGCAGTTTGGTCTGATTTAATGAGGTTCTGAGCTAAGGCCATCATTCAAGAAAGTGCTTATGCACATTTGGTTCAGAGAAGCACTTAACTGTATTTTGCTTCATCTGCTGCATTGCTTTTCCCCTCTTCTGTTTCATACCTTGCTCTGTAATGGATGATGTTTAGGACCTTTTGTCACAGAAAAAAGCAGAGCATTGAGAATAGTGCTGTGACCTCTGCATGCTATTATTATTATTATTGTGGAAGTATAGAGAAGTTCATGTACTCTGAAACACAGAAGAGAAAAAGCATTGGGGAATAATGTCATTGCAAGTTTCATTATAATGCATCGTAGGAAGGCATTCATGTGCCCTGTTCACATGATCTGGTATTAGTGCTAATCATTCCTTTCCCTTAAAGCAAATCAGATACAGTTACTCACAGCTTGGTGTTTGAAGTTTCTGAGGGTGGTGGAAGGGTACGTCAGTTGTGGTATCCTTTTCATGTAAGCTTTTCTTACAGAAAAGTTGCAAAACATCGTAATAGAAGAGCAGAAATATGGGCAATTTGAAAGGAACGTGAAAATGTGTCTTCTCAGTCCTGCAGAATGCCCCAGAATGCTGTGAAATCCACTCTCAGCAGTGTAGAGCCAAATGACCTAAAATTTCTGACTCTTCCACTTAGATTTTCTTTGCAAGCTACTAATCACGTCCAGCAGCAGCTATGAGAAAAGCTACCACAAAGATGTAAATTAAACCTCTGGGAATTGCAACCAGAAGAGAGTTGGCAGCCCTGGGCACCTCGCGTCAAGGAAGTGGCAGTAATTGGAGTAAACTCGCTTCTCCTGCGTGTAAACGCACTCTGTTTAACCTGGTTCAGTAGAAGCGGAACCCGTAGCTGTTTTCTGCAAAGCTTTTCTGTGCAATTAGGATTCTGTGGGATTGGGGTCAGGATTACAGTGATCTTCAGGTTCTGCTTCAGGCTGTTCATTCCATGAAAAAGTGAAATTACGACGATAGAGGAAAAAGAGCTAAAAAGCAAACACTCCCCTGCCAAAAACAACTAACCAACCAACCAACCAAAACCCAAACAAAAACAGAAAAATAGGAAGTGTAATCCTTAAAAAACCAAACTGCTAAAGCCTGGAAGTGACTTAACAGTCCTAGGTGGTGTAATTCTTACACAAATGGGCGAATGCCTACTAAAGACATGGAAACGTGGTCGCTTGCCAGAGATTGCATCTTGTCTTGAATGTTAACAGCCGATATATTCCTTGGTATTTATATTCATTTCTATTCTTGGTTGACTTTACATAATCTCATGGAGCCTTTTTATTTTTCTGTAAAAGGAGATTACTATGGTTAGCAGCAACTGACGCCAGCACAGATAAAATGGCTCAAAATAGTTGACAGAAAGGACGAGAAAGAGAGTAACTTGTATAGAACATGGAGAAAGTTTCTCTGCATTTACAGCTGGTTTCTAACACTGGATAATCTGACTTTCTTCGCCCTGCTTCCCTCCCAAGGTGTTTTCGCTTAAGACCCTATGACATGGGATTTTTTTCTGGCTTTCCCATTGCTTTCAAACTCTAAGCAAGGGCCTTCACATTCTGAAGTATCTCCACAGTATATATGAAAAATAGTTTGGATGTGGTACAGTCTCTTCCTGTGCAAGACAATTTCACACGGAGCTAGAAACAAGAAAGGAAGTTTGAGAGTAGCATTGTTAAACGAACAGACTAATTTTGGTGGTTTCTTCCCTATCTTTCTAAAGCAGCTTGAAAACACTGTTGCCCTCAGGAGATGGTAAACTCCGTGGTCCACTGCTGAGACCAGCAGTGTAAATTGTGTGTTCGTTCTTGAGAAGCCCTTGGTGGTATCAGCGTGTTGGCCTTCGGAACTGCGCGTGTTGTTTTCTCATGCACACTGCTTAGATTAAGTTAATGCGGGAAGATACAGCCATGCTGTGTTGTATTCTGTACATACGCACCCCTGAAACTCCCCATATAAATTAAGTATGCGTTCTCGGTGCTTTTCAAGATCAGCAGTGGGATGGCTGGGCTGTCTTGCAGGAACAAGCAGGTTTACAGATGCATGTTTATATTCTCCACGTCAGGCTTTAGCTTTGCTAAAATGAGTAGAATTCTCCATTATTATATTAGCATCATTGGGAGAATTGACACAACCATTTGATGGGATTAAAGCACATATCTGTCAAACTAAAATGAATCAGTCCCTTTTGAGATCCCCACTTAAGCATGCTGCCCACAGTATCACATGGAACGTTTCTTGAGTCATGAATTTTCAGGCTTGTTTACAGGTAGCATCTTGGCTGTAAGAAAAGGAGAGAAGTGCTTCTGGGTTCCTATTTCCTAGTACTCCTCATGATTTTTAGATGAAAGCTCCTGGATGCTTTCCCCTCCGTTGCATCCACATGAGGGACAGACTCAAATGGAGTTGATGATGATTGTAATGTATGTCTGCAGGTACTTTTTCTGTTGCAATGGCACTGACTTAAGAAATGGGAGTAATGCCAGAAGGGGCTTCTGTCATGACAGGGCTTTGTAGTCCTGAAGGAAGTATTTCTGTTGTAAAATGCAAACCGTTCGTCGTTTTGCAGTGGTTTTTCTCGGTGCGTGCCAACCTGCCTGCTGCAAGGACTGAAATTAAAGTGTGCCCCACTGAAATGGCTTACAGTGTAGTAATTGTCACTGGCAACACAGTGTGTTTTTAAGTTGTTGTTATGCAGGCACGAGCCCATATGTCACACGAAATTGATATGCTGCATTATGTATACTACCTTCAAATTAACTTGGTATAATATTTGTCTTGTTAAGAACCAGCTCTTCTGTTAATGTCATAAACAAAATGTGTCTCCTCAATTTTCCTTATTCAAAAGAGAAAAAGAAAAAAACCACCTCCCCACGTGCCCTCCTCCAAGAGCTGAGGTCGGACTTGAGTACCTGGACTTCAATTATTAGCATTCACCCAGGGCATTGCAGAGTAGGTCCTAGTAATTAAGAAAGAATCAATTAAAAATTAATGAAAGGAAATATGGAAGGACGTGGTAGGCTTTTTTTTTCATACAATTAATAAATTACTTTGAATAATCTGAAGGAGGAGAATAATTGAGCTTAGCCAGGTACCTGCACTTGATTTGCCAAGCTTTTTGTGGTGGTTTGCATACCGTGTGGCAGTGTGTGCGTGGCTTCCTTTTAGGCTTGCTCTCCATCATGTAAACAGGTTCAAGAGGGCTTAGCGAAATCGATGGTGATTTATTGTTGAGTCATGTACTGTTTCATTACGTTCTTCTTTTTGTGTCTGTTTGCTGTTTTCTGTTAATGAATATTCAGTTTTGGGAAAGCACAGCTCTCTCTGATGTAGGAGCGCTCAAACCCTGCTGGATTCAGCCCGTCTCTATCTGCTGCTGTCACTAAGCTCTGTATCAGGCCAGGCTGCAGTGAGAATTGAGCCTCTAAAATTTACATTTCAGGCACTAATCCCTCCACTCAATGCCTTTTCTGTTTTTCCTAGAGGTCGCTCCAGCTAAGATGCTTTCTTCATCCTGACCATTCCCAATTACCTGCATTAGGCGCAATTTACTGATCCATTTACATTGCAGCACTTTTTCTCTAAAGTAAGGTGGTGTGCAAGAGCTATAGGTTAGAGTGAGAGCTGAAACAGGGAGATGGTTTACAAGCCTCACATGGCCCTTTTTCATTAACTTTGCTCATTTACAGTGAGGCTTTTATGTGTTTCTTCTTGGTGATAATACTGAAAATGATGGAGTAAGAGAGAGTCCTGTGTTTAATCAAGAGAGCAGCTCATTCTAACTCACTAAAAGATTTAAGGCTAAGAAATATGGCTGGAGAAAGGTTTCTGCTTTCTCTCACTTAAAGAAAGCGACAACAGCAACGAACCAAAAACCAATGAGAAGTACAGGCTCTGCATACCAAAAGGATGTCACTGCAGCAGAGGCCAGCAGGTACCAACCAGGTCCTGCCGTACCCAGGCCGTGTGTGGCGGATGCGGCTTTTGTGTCAGCCCATTACAAAATCATTAACTGGCCTCTCTGCATTTAACGAATGTTTGCTTCCAATTAGTTTTGTTGCTGCAAGATCCACATTATTATGTCTGTTAAATGAACTCCAGGGTCACAGGAGTGGATATTGGGTTGGTTTTCTTGGGATTTTTTTCAACTTCACGTTTTCCGTGTCCTTGCAACAGAGGATCAGATCCCGTTGTTTGAGTCTTTTACCAGATCCAATTGTACATAAGCAATGCAGTGGCTCCTTCTTGGAGTAGTTTTGCTTCTTTGGCACCTTTTATTTTGTAGTTTAGTGGCAGCGTTTGCAGAAAGAGAGAGTGGCTGTGCCTTACTTTAATTTGATTAATTCCCACTGAGTAAGGTAATTTCTAGCGGTCTGATGTAAAGACTGAACACCTGTAAGTGGCTGTGGTATGGAAGACTGAACACATCAGGCTTGGACAAACAAATGAGTCCTCTGAAATGCCTTTTACCACAGCAGATGGGCACGGAATGGCACCAGATGAGCTCTTGATTTCAGTACAGAATATGCTTTCAACAGGAAAAGATCTGCTGCAGTTACAAATCACCTGCAAACCCCAGATTCCTTTAGTGATCAAATCCAGTATCACGTAGCTTACCTGATGTCCTTTCTGTCTAGTAACATTTATTCAAATGTCTAGAAAACCCGTAACCATGATATTCACTGCAGCAGTGAATTCCAGAGGTTTATAGTGCTCGCTGCCAACAATTCCAGATTGCTGGTATAATTATATATAATTACATTGTTTCAAGAGAGGTATGTTAAAGAGTTCTTAAAATGATCAAAGATGATGACTTTTAAGATTAAACTATGACTTTTTACATTATGTCTGCGAGACATTTTAATAACATATTCATTTTCCCTTTTATGTTTCCATATAATTTAACACACCTGCAATCCTGTGTATGTTTTAGTGATAGTCAAGCCTTTCTGACATTAAATCCACCTGTGATCTGGTAGCTGCTAATAGAATCACTTACTCAACGCAGCAGCCATGTGTGTCGTCAGTAGGGTTGAATTAAACTGAGCAGGGGCAATTCCTGTTGGTTTTCAGCAAATTTCGCATCATTTAATGCAGGGCAGGGTCTGGTTTCACCTTTAGAGTAGAGGAATCTGTTTCTGTTGCAGGCCCTGCCAGGCAGTGGGGAGATTTTGCACAAAGGCTTTGAACTCTCAGCTCCAGCTTTTCTTCATCCGTCAAAGGTGAGCGGTCATCTCAAACTGAGCAAATTACCAACGAATGTGCAAATTGTTTAACTTATTTCTCTGGACACAGGACAGAGTTCTTTTACAGCTTTGTTCTCTCGGAAGAGTTTTGATGCTTACAGCCTAGGTCAGTCCCTCTAAGATTTTCCTTCCTTAGCTGAAATGTTGTATCATCCTGAGTGGTGGTTTTGAATTGATGCTGGTAATGGTGTGGTCTTCGGCTGGAACAAAGCTTAAGTTTTCAGAACATAGTTTTGATACAATGTATATTTGATGGAAGTTTTGATTACTGAAAAATCAGCAGTGTTGTTCAGGGAAAGATGTGATCTTAAATGTAGGCTGCGCCATTTTCTTTATGCTGAGCCAATTAAACTATGCCTGTTATATTCCTTATCTTAATTTACAACAGATACAGTATTCAACAATGAAACAAAACTGTGACAATAATTAAAACATTTTTTCCTTGTCTTTAAAGCGTACGATCAAATGCAAAATGGAAAACCAATTTCAGATCTGTTGTAAGTTCACTGTGAAACGTTAAACCATCTTTCTGTACCTGTCATCTGCTGCAGTAGAAGTGAACCAGAACCCTTCCTTCTTCCAACCTTTGGACTGGGATGCTGAGCTAAGGCCTGTGTTAACCTACTGATGAGTAGGGCCACCACAGTGCATCTCATCTCCATGAGAATGAATCCTATGATGTACTCACTGGTTTGTAAGATGAAAACTTGAGCATCTGTGGCCAAGGACCAACTGTGGTGTTCTCTGCTCGAGTACAGGAGCGTTGTGATGCTTTGGGCTTCTGAGGCTCCTCCTTTTGTAGCGGCGTGAAAGCAAATTGCCTTCAGCAAGAATTTTGAGTGTTGGCAACTTGAAAGTGTGTAATTTTGTACAGAATATATTCTTTCAGATTGAATAGTTAGGCACAGAAAAACTTTTACTGCTACATTTTCTGAGGCTCTTTCCTTCTGATTTAGTAGAGCATAGCCCGAAATACGTAGCTCTTCATGGCAAATGAGTTTTGATCTGCACAGTGGCACTCGGTGCACAGAAAGGCTGTGAGGATTGCTTTTGGCATTCTTTGGGAGTTGCTGTTTGTTTTGATGTGGAGAATTCTGGCAAATCGTTTGTAGCTCCAGCTGTTGCGTTGGGTGTTTTTTTTTTAAAAAACAACCTAAATATAAATGAAATCTTTGCCACATAGCACCTTTCAGCTGTGGAACTGCATGTGAGATGAGAGTCGTTATTCCTAATTAATGTATTGAGGAACAACATGAAGTGGCTTGTCTGTGACTGTTCATTAAGTCACTGGCAAAAGCTTGGAACAAGATCAGGAGATCTTGAATTTGTATCCGTTGCCCTTCCAACAGCTTGTTCTCTTTATTTATTTCTTTATTTTAAAAGGCATCTGTGCCCAGCATCTCTGAAAATCAATTCATTTTCAGTATAGCGGTACTGGCATTATGGCTCTTGCTGGCGTCTGAGTACCTAAGATAATACACTTGTACATAAATGTTTGCATACTTGAGGAGTTAAATCTGCCCGAGTAACCAGCAGGGATCAAAGATGTGCTGTTTCTTGAGCAGACGTGTTGATGAGTTCTCCCCTTCATTTCAAATTATAGGAAAGCAAGGTCTTGCTCAGTTTCAGTTCCAGTTCAGGGGAATGCTTTTGTTATAGCACTGAACGAATTGGAAAATCTTTTGGCAGCTCATGTATTTTCATGTGCCAAGAATTATTTCCCTAGAATATACAACTGCACTTTTAATGTTTACTGGATTTGTTTGGAGACACAAGTGGAATAGTGTGATCCGGGATAGAAAGTGCCTACTGGGCTACCTGTAAAACTGCTCTAGTTAACAGATACCCGGCATAATCTAGCATTGAAATGTGTTTAGCTGTGAAGTACTTCTATAGAGAAGTAAAAGAATTAAGAAAGAGCTTAATTAATAAAAAGGCGGTGGAGCTGGGTCCGTTCTTGTGCTAGTGATGTCCTCTCTATGACGGTGAAAGAGCACGATAGCACCTCCAGTTGGGAATGATTTAATACGTGCCTTGAGATCTCCTGAGCTGCGTTGGAGTTCAGGTATTATTGTCATCTTTCTTGGCTTAGCAAGGAACTAAAAGACTGATGTTAATGGCTTTAATTTCACTGCAAACTGTAGATCTCATATCAAGTGAAGTGCTTTGTATGCCGCAGTTCTCACAGCGCGCTGGCTTGACTTCCCTCATGTGACTTCAGAAACAAAATTACTCATCCTCAGTACTTGCTCCTGAGTCTGTTCATATGCACATATGTATGTATGTAGGTATATATATGTGTGTGTGTGTGTATAAAAACACATACACTCCATATATGCACATATACAGAAACTGTATTTCGTTGGCTGTAACCCGGCAGAAGGGAAACTTGGCATCGCTACAAGTCAGAGATCAATAGCAGTAATTATTGAAATCATAAGGATGATGGATACCTCTCAGCTGTAAGCAGCTTTGAAGTGAGATCTTGGGAGTGTCTCCTGTTTCCAAGATGATTATTCTGTTGTAAGATGATTATTACCAGCTTCAGTCCATGTAGCACAGATCGTTTTCTTGGTCTGCTCTCTAATGGTGGCTTTTTAAATTGGTTATAGCAGCGCTCCTTGCTTTCGTGGTCAGTCTAAAACCAGAAGAGGCACTGAAGTTCGACAGGGTTTGAGCAGTAAAATCATACTTCATTTTTGTTGTTTTCTTACGCAGATGATGTGCTTTGGAGCACTGATCTCAAGGGGGAAGACAGACTCAGTTCAGGATGGGCCCATGCCTGGAAGGAGCTTGCAGCTCCTCATTATTGGTATTATTCTACTGTTTTGCTAATTCATCTTTGGGTTTATGCTTGGCAGCAGCAGTTATTTTAATGGAGTTAGATTATGAATTACTCTGTGGAGAAGTTTTCGGCAGTGTGGATTTTAAAAGGAGGCAGGAAGGAAGAAAGAGAGAGCAGGGAAAAAATAGAATAGAAATTTCCTTCTGTCCTTTTCCAGCTGACTGGGAATGGGTTGAAAGTATTCCCAAGGCATGGCATAGCATCTATTAATTTTGGGAGCAATGCTCCACACGTGGCTAATGATCCACTCGATGGATTCATTTCCTTTGGTTTCAGCAGCTTCGTTCTGAGCATTAGGATGATGGATTTGTCTTGATCCATTTGAAAGTCAAAACTTGTTGGGGAAGAATGCTTAACCCTGTTAGCTCCTGGAGTAAGCCTCATGCTACCCAAAGGCAGGCAGAGGGGCTCAGAAGGTGGTAAGTCCCCAAAAATCTTTACCTGGGTAGAAGTAAAAATCGCTATTTTCCTTTATCAGGAGTACTAGAAAGGGGAAAGAAGTTAAAGAGGATGAGGACTTGCATGGGTTGTCTTAGCGTTTGTGTTTGTTTCCACTCAGCCCTGTTCAGAACTGACATAGAGGACTGTTTAATGGCAGAGTATTAAAATAAAAGCCTTACAGTCATAGTCTGTGGTATAAAATAACTTTGGTAGTGCTAGTATAGCAGCCCAAGCTTTAAATTAAATATTATATTAAGCTAGTGCTGTCGATGTGAATGCCTAGTGTTCCATTTGTTTGAAATAAATATATTTAGTAGTTTCTTATATTTTCTTCCTCAGTTAGTCTTTCAGTGATGCATGTACACAGTGTTGACAATTGCAGTGGTTAAATGTGAAATACGTGCTGCTTTTCCCCCTGCAAATTACGGGCTTGCATGCACCGTATCAAGCTTATTGAGTGTCCTAGAATATTTTACAGATTCAAGATGATTGTTCTCATTATTCACTGTGTACCAGTGAAGGGGAAAGCAGTTTTATTAATTTAGAAGTCTAACACATTGAAAAGCCCTCGGAGTGTAAGTGCTGCGAACTCGCCAGGACAGCCAGTGGAGGATGTGGGCGACCAGGGTGTGCATTTACTGCAGCTCTTGTCCGTGCTATCATCCTCATCTGTAATAAAGATATATAATATCCTAGAAAGATACCATCCAGATCTCATTTACCACACGCATAGGTGGTTACCACTATGTGCAATAAGTTTAAAACTTTGTGATCAGGATTCACGACTTGTGTTTGTTGCTCTGCAAATTGCTTTTCAAAGTAACTACGGGAGAACAAGGTGGGTCTTGTCGGTGAGGTTTTAAGGGATGAGTTTGTGTTTATGCTGTATTTTTTTCTCAGTGTAATGGTGCTTTTGATTCGGTATAGTTTTATTCTCCGTTTATAAAGGAAAACGCATTAAAGACTGTTCTTATGCTCTAAAACAGTGCTTGTTCTGAAAAGTGTTGGGGCACAGCTCAAAACTGGGATACTTGGAACAATTAATTTGTTTAGACATAATCTTGATCTGCCTGTGTCTCTCTTGCCCTTCTTTAAGCTGAGCAGTCAGAATGTGGACAGAGGGAGGCCTTGGAGCACAGGTGAAGACGTGACACAGCACCACTCATTTAATGATTGTTTTAACCAGGTCAATGCTAAAAACCAGCGCAGTAAATAGAAACACAGGTGTGGGGAAGCTGAAGCTGTGGTTATTGTTTTCTATTTGCTCATTACCTGATCACAGATATCCTTCCCTTTCTTTTCCTAATGGAAGAATGGCTGTGAATAGATGTCTTATCTTACCAATGTGAAATTCAATATATTTTGTTGAAGACAGCGGGCCAGGCACTGACCTGGTGGGAGAGCCTTGGGTATATGCAGAGCTTACACAACTGTCTGCAGAGGCCGAGGTGACCTGGTATCAGTGTTAGGGCCATGAGTAGAGCTGAAAATGTGCCTTGCTGTTTAAGGTTGGAGATCTGGAAGTATTACTGGATCAAAATTGAAACCTTATCCGAAGAATCTGGCTTTTCAGCTTGACGTGAATATGAGATTCCTTCATAGAAACATTTCTAGCCTGATTTACGATATCGTGGCCAGCTGCTGTATGGAGGATTTTTTGGTTCCTTTTTGTGTTTCTTTTCCTTTTTTTAGTGGCTTTGTTTTGTTTGGGGTTTTTTTGTTCGGTTGTTGTTGGTATTCATGTATTTGTTTCCTTTTTCGGTTGGTTTTTTTGAAGTGGTGACTGAAGCAGCTGCTGTCTAGCTGGGAAGAAAATTGATAACTGCGCACTGTAGCCAACAGGGTGCTCGCACTGAAGTCATTGATTTCCTCCCCGCCAGGCAGTGGCTGCTCCTGTCTCTGCAGAACCAGACTGCATCCGTTACGGACTTCATTACCAGGGCAGCCGTGCAGAGACTCCTCCGATAGAAAATAACGGCATTATTGTGGAAAGGGGAGCGTTTGA
Source organism: Mesitornis unicolor (assembly GCF_000695765.1). NCBI lineage: Eukaryota > Metazoa > Chordata > Aves > Mesitornithiformes > Mesitornithidae > Mesitornis > Mesitornis unicolor. The sequence continues at coordinate 44,608 of NW_010176670.1, read as the reverse complement.
TGGAGCCACTTGGTTCAGGAGCCCTAAAGACCACTTCTGCTGTTCCCTCCAAATGATGGTGTTTGGCTGGGGGTAGAAGCTGTCCCGCTGACGTGAAGGTTTCTGCCACTTTCAGGATGGAGTGTTTGGATGCTTTCAGCTTTTTCTAATTTTTCTTGCTTAGGAAAAAGTCAAGAAGCTCCTCGCAGCTTTGGCTGTGGGAGCCGAGCTGCAAAAGTTAGATGAGCTCTTTTAAAAATGCTCCTGTTGTTTGGGACGTAAAGGAACAGATCCTGATAGATACTTGCCGCCATGAAACATGGCTTTTTATTCAATTTCAAATCCATGTTTGTTTAAAAAGAAGTCAAAGCATGTTGGTTTTTTCATGAAACAGGGGTAATTAGAAAATTCTGCCATTTTGGCTTAATTTGACCTCAGTAGAACCACACGCTTTGACATTGTCTCTTGAGTCTTTTGACGTGCCATGTTCTTGTAAGGCGCTTTTCCTGAGTCAGAGCAGCCCGTGTTGGTACACAAAAAAGGTTTGTAGGAATATTTTTGCCTAGCTGAGGTGCTGAGCTTTAGTCTGGGTCACTCAGTGTGTAGTGTTTGCATGAAGACTTCCTTTTCAATATCTGAGCCTGACCAACCTTCTCACACCACAGAAAATTAGGGAAAATGTTCTGTGAATAATAGTTTTGCCAGGCTCCTTTAGAAAGAAGGTGTGTGGATGAGATACAAGGCATTCAATACTTGGAGTGCTTAAAAAATAAATCTTTTTCAAAGGAGTTATTCTTCTAAGATGCAAAAGGGAATGCGATGCATAATGTCACTCTCTTCTTTAATTGTGCATCAAAACCCTTTGCAACTCTGTTTATTCCTTAAGAATCAAAATAGATGGTGTGTTTGGATACCAGATGGGGACATAAAGTAGACTATTTATTAGCAATGTCGGTATTAATTGAATAACGTAAGTGATTAATAATTGTCCAGCTTTGAAAATTAGAATCCCTATTCCAGGTCATTGATTTTGTTTGGGTTTTTTTAAATACCTACATTGAATCAGTTAAAATTAAAATTAACATTGTCATGATGAACTTCTAGCTATTAGAGCTGATGGTAATGCTTGTTTTTTATATTCCTCGAAAATACTTGAGGCATCGTTGCTGTCTAGACACCGTCATTTTCTATTCAGACCCAAATTGTTCCCAGTGTGGTTTCTGGTTGTAACATCACGGTGGAAGAAATACCATGAAATGAAGCAGAAATCTATCTATAGAATCTTCGTCATAGGAGAATTCACTTAGACTGGCAAACACGGTTCACATTTTCCTCTAAATTAAATTTTCTGTGTTCCTTGCTTACGATCAGAGAGCTACAAGATGTCCAACATTGCCAGGATTCGAGGAGTTCAGGTTCTTCCTGTTTTTATAGGCAAAAAGGCAAAAAAAATAATGTCTAGTAGTGCATCCCAGGAAATAAATAACTTGTGGATCCTGCAAATAGCGATTTGAGCTGTGCCACCAGCAAAGTCTGATTTTTGGGGATGTGGAACGGTTTTGTTTGGTGGGTTTTGTTAATTCGGTTTTTTTAAATATGGTGTAAATCCCTGGATGTCTCGGTGCTCTGGCAGCATCAACAGAGACTTCAGTCCTGCAGCGCACTAGGAGTGGAGGGAAGGAGTGGAGATCTGAGGAAGGGGTAGAGGGCTCTGACCGGGTTTTAGACTGAGCATCGACTCCTACCTGTGTAGCTTAAATTTTGGGGGTTTAAGACACAAGGCTTCAAGTTGTAACTGAGTTGAGTAGCGATTGCACTCTGCTTCTTCACTAGGGTTTGGCACAGGCATTGAGGCAGCCTTGGCACTTTGGGAAGGACGCGCAGGATCCAGTGACTGGTGGCTCTTGAAATGGAAGTTGGTCTTAAACTGTAGCAAAAAGGCACAAATAAATTTCTCTGATTTATTTAAATTGTGGCTAGACTGGAATTTGCACATCTCTTTAAACTTACGAACAAACAAGAAAACAAGAAGAGCCTGATTTCAGGTAGATTTAACATGCCTTTGGACAAGTGAATTTTTAATAGCTAATCTTACCCTGACAGCTCATGGGCAATATCAATCTATTGGGGAGGATTCGAGTGTTGAATTTTTAATGCACTTTTTGTGATTAAAGTGCTCTTTTTCTCCGCTACTTGGAAGAGATCACAGTGGCTTTAAAGAACAGTTTAAAGTCATAACGACAGTGGGGAATTAATAATTGTAGCTGACCATATTTCTCTCTGGGAAAGAAGGGCCGTGCGTATTTGCATACAAGCGTTGGGTTTAGAACGTTAGAGACAAAAGAAAATCACTAATTTTGAGAGCAGCAAATGAGCCAGATCCGCCTGAAAAGGATCCTGTGACTTCGTTATCTCTGATACCAAGCGATTGGACACAGTGGTGGCCTCCAGTGAAGGGAAGTCAGGCGTGAAGAATAGGAATGAGCATAACACTCATCATTTTGGTCAAGGATTTAGGCTTGGCATGCAGCTGAGGATTATTCATGCAGATGGGCATGTGAGGATGGGATCTGGGTGTTATTCAGGTGAATACGTGATGGACCACCAGTGTCAGTGACACCAGAATTTGCAGGGGGAGATGCCCAGGTCTTCACTGGATTCATTGCTGCTATTGTAATAGCGTCAGCTGTGTTAGACCCTTTCTCTGGTACGTGTTCTGGAAGAGAGAATAACAATTTACCTTCCTATTAGGGAGAAAAATGAAGTGCTTGGCCCATCAGCTGTTCGGAAAGCTGCAGTGCGCAAGCCCAAGCGTGGCTTTCCAACATCACAGCATGCGCTTTCCTGATAAAAGAGGGGAAAATGACATTCCTAGTCCAGGCTGTTCCACTTGACTTACGCAAGCAAAGACTCATTTGCCTGATTTCACTTTGCACATGGGCACCATTCGTACCCCAAAGCATTCTCCACCATGCAATATGCACATCTGTCTGCAGGCCCACTTTTAAATTAGTATATGACAAACCTAAATTCCTGTTTAAAAAGGAATTTAGAGACTCTTTGCTCACATTCATCCTGTCCACCCTAAATTTGTCTTTTAGAGAAGTTTCAAATTAAGGCATTGCTGGGACTTTTCTTCTCTCGCTCTTCTCCTTTTGCTATTGCTAACGGGTGTATTATTGTAATACCGACTGGCCTGCGGCAGTAATGAATGACTAAATTTAATTGTGAAACTCAGTCTGGGATTTATGTTGCTGTGCTGTACATAACAGATCAATAGCAGACACAGTCCAGTAATCAGGAGAGCAGCTCAGAGCAGGCACATTCCTGGTGTCTCTGGGTTTACAGCTGAAGACTTGAAGAGGTTTTGGCAAACCACTTCGCTTGCATTGATCATGTGCAAAAAGAGCAGAAAATAAACTGGGAGAGGTGTGCTTGGATTAATGAAGCATTTTCTTTATACTTTGCATCTGAGAAACTTGCAGTGATTTTATTGTGTTCCATATCTGTTGGCCTCTCGATTAGGAGAGGATTCTCAAGCATGAACTTCTTCCTCCATCTGCTTCAGCTCAGTCCTAGGATAAACCACAGGTTGCCCGTATGAATTGTCAGATATTTGAGCTGACAGAAGTTAAAGTATGACCCACTTCCCAGTCAGAACGCTCTGCTCATCCTTTATCTCTCTCTGTCTTCGAGTGACACTTCCCCTTTACCATCTCGGATAATCTGATCCGACCTGATCCAGCTGGAGTACGCAAGGTGAAGGGAGTGCTTGTGTATATTAAATCAATAGCATGACTTAACAGATGAATTAAGGTCTATCTAGCTTCATTTAGCATCTGCTTCATAAACCCTTTGAAATTAGTAGAGAAATTCTCTGTTTGCTTTGGAGTTTAATGAATTAGGTAAAGGGAAGAAAAACAGACTTACCAGACAAAGAGCAGAAAGTGATAATGTAAAATAGAACGATGTGGATTTGCAATGGTGGGTTTGCATTCACTGGTGAAGTACGTATTGCACGACAGCAGTTCATCCACCTCCAGAAAATAAATGTTCATTACACACTGGTATCCTCTGTGGTAGGTCAGCATAGCTGTGCTGAGCCGTTAGAGAGATCCTGTGTGCGGCAGGTGAGGGGTCTGCCCTCAGGAGAGTTCATATTGGGATGTGGATCTGGAATGGGGGTCCCTCTGGTGTTACCGCTGCTCTGCCACACACCAAAAGCACTGAAATTCATTGGATCTTTAGCTGCCCTAATGGCAATAGGGAGAGATAAATCGGTGTGCAGCATCCTTGGGTGGGACCGTTGTACTTTTGAGTTGTTAACGATGAGCGATGCACAGCCCAGTGCTGTGGTTTGAGGAAAGGAGCAGGAGAAAATCCTGTGTCCTAAACGAAAGTCTGGGGTCAGATACTGTCTCAAAGATGTGCTGTAGGATACCAGAGAAAATATCCTGAATTTCTGCCTTGTCCTAGCCAATTTGGGACCGCTGCAAATCCCGAGAACTGGGACCTTTATCAATAAAGTCAAACTTCAGCAAATATTTCAAGGCCTGCAGCAGCAGTGATTTAATTGGAACATATTATCTTAAATATTTTCAGGTGGAAATCTGGTGTATGTGTCTGTTCCACTGTGCTTTATGTTGTCTTACTTAAGCTGATTCATGCCCATACAGATGGAAATGAGTGCAGTTTCTAATTTCCTAGTATGGCCTATGCAGAGAAGCAGTAAATCCTGGTAGGATGCAAACTGCGTTCTTCATGCGTGCAGTGCCCTGGAATAAACACTCCAGGGTGCACATTCATCATTGAGATCGGTGCCTCCTTGTGCCAAGGCCCACGTTGAGGTGGCTTTTCGAGGAAACAGAGCTGCCTGCAGCAAGAGGAAACGTTTTCCGGAGTGGGAAGTTGGTGCGACAGAAGGCAGGCAGCCCAGATGGCGCGGGGATGAATGGAGCGGGAGATCTCCTGTGGTGTCAGGGGAGATGCGATATTTTGCGTACTCCATCCTGACATCCGAAAAACAGGGGTAATTGTCAGCGCTTTCTCCCAGCCAGAATTTTTGGAAGGCTGTTGGTACGATACTCTTTTCCAGCCTGACTTTGCTATAAATGGTATAGTCCGAATCGCACACCTGCAAGAGACTGGCTTGTGTGAGAACCCCAAATCGGGCTGGCTTTGGCATTCCCTCCGTTACCCATCTTGCTGTTAATTTGTCCAGCCCTACAATATTGTCCCCTCTTGCCCTGTAGCCTGTAGCTCAGTGTGTTTTCAACAGGCTTGATGGGAAATGAGAAGCAAAAGTATGTCAGAAGGTGCTGTTTTCACTGGCCAGACCACAGCAACCCCTCACTGCCTGCGTTTTGTTGTTTTTCCTCTGAATTTCAGCTATTTAAGCAACTAAAAAAGAGTCTTACATATAGATAAGTCAATGTAATATATATATATATGTAGCTCTCTCTTTCTCTATATATTTTCTGTTGATCTATGAGATTCCTACTTCTACTGTGGAGTACGTCCTATTGCAAGATGATTTCAGTTAATTCTTAACATAGCTCAGCTTCCAGATGTGCTTTTCCAGAACACAGTAATAGGATAGGTGAAAACTGATTTTTGAAAGCGACTTTGGCACATAAGATACACTTACATTGAGATTTATCTGCTGGAGTGGCAACGGGGAAGTCTCTGCAAATGAAACCTCAGCTCTTTACTTACATTAGTATTTGAAAATGTTACTACTGCCTGGGATTGGTGGCTGTTTCATTGATTTTCTTCATTATAGAGGGATTTCCTTTCAGAAAATTGAAGTCAATCTCGTTTTCTTGATCCTATTTTTCTCTTATTCGTACCTACTCTGTCTCATAGTTCCCCAGCTGGCAGTTTTTGAATTTTTACTTACACCCTCTTTGCTGCAGCCCCTCACCATCTCATTCCATATGTTTATTATCTTTCCATCTCCAAGCTGTGAATAATTTTGTGGGAAATCATGCAGCTGCATGGAAATCAGCTGTTTGGCGCAGGCACCGTGCTGGCTTGCTGGAGAAGTCCCTGGGTTAACAGACAGTTACTGCTGAAGTATTTTGGAGAGAGCAGAAAAACATCCTTTACCAGCGGTGCCAATCTCAAGCTTGTAATAATTGTGAGTTATTATTGGATTGACTGAAAAATAGGGAGTTAAAACAGAAAAACAACGGGCATTTTGTGTGTTTATTTGCTTGCCGTTTCTCTTAGAGGTGCAAAGCACTGTTTTTAACTGCAGGATGAGCTACATGTTACATCTTTAATGAAACTCTGGATTCTGACTTAAGGAAAGGTTTAAAAATAGGAATTTAGTCACTTTAGTCCTCAGAGATTTTTAGGGGATAGATAAGATCTGCTTTCTGAATATGCCTAGGGACTAAGGAAGGTAAGCTCCTAAATAGGAACAGTTAAGTGAAAGAAATCTGAGTCCTAACCTGTCTGTCTTCGTGGCGTTCACCTGCATCTCTGCGGCCTCACTCCTTTGCAGTCCCTGGTTCTGGTGCTGTGTCTGACCACATCGCAGCACTGGTCGGCACTGGTCTCCTCTGGTCGGCACTGGTGGTTCCTGTCAGAAGTTGTATTATTCCAGTTGTTCCTGGGCTGAAGAGTAGCGCGCTGCCAATGCGCACATTTGATTGCGTAGATGATCCATAGCGAGCAAGACAGTGTTTAAAATGACAGTTACTGGGATTTATCTCTAAGGAGCTGAGCGAGCTGATTGTTTTGCTGAACAAAGTAAAGCAGAAAGTCGGTGCGGTTTGTTTCTTCAGTCTTTCAAAGGCGTCAGACGAGGGAAACTGTACAGGCACGGAAATAATTGGTTTTGATTTTTGCCTGATCAACTAATGGTTCAAATAGGCAGCTTTCAAAACAAAGCTCTTTCTGTCTGTAAATAATACTTTAAGGGTTCTGATGGAAGAACAGCATGAAGGGTTATCATTAGTTAGCTTTAATATCTGCGAGATCAATGAATTATAAAAATGCTATGTGAATCTACAGAGAAATGAGGAGGCTTTCATGTTTGATATTGCCATATCAGAGGCAGTGGATTTCTCAAGGCTATCGAGATGTTCCCAGTGTGTATTGACAGCTTCTTGTTTATCTGAAGGCACTAACAGTCTGCGGGCATCCATTGTTTGAAATCCTGTTAATGTTTCTAGCTTGGTACTGTGTTAACTTGCTTACATTGCCATAGGACATGGCATTTTTCAGGCATTTTTTCATGGTAACATTAGGATTTAACAGGATGGAAGAACTTAGAGTCACAGAATTGAAGACAGATTTATTTTGGAAGCAGCCTCTGGAGGTGAGCTCATCCAGGCCCTGCTCATCAGGGCTAATTTCGGAGCTTGATCAGGTTGCTCAGGGCCTTGTCCAGGCCAGGGCTGAAGACCTGCAAGGATTCACCAACCTTTCTGGGCCATGTTTCAGTCTGTAACAGCTCTCTTGGTAATTTTCTTAATATGTACAGTCAGAATTTCCCTCCTTGCAACTTGTGACCATTTCCTCTTTGTCTTGTCATTGTGTATCCCTAACACAAGTCTGGCTCCATCTTCTGCAGACTGAGGATTGCTCCCCTTGCCCCCGTTGGCTTTTTCCTCCCCCACCTAAAAATCCTGGTCCCCTTCGCCTTTCCTCAGCCTTTTCTCATGTGGATAAGTCCAGTTCTGCCTCATGACTTTGTGCTGACTGGCCCAGAGTTGGGAGCTTTTGATGTGTATTAATTCATCTCTCTCCTCTCTATCCATCTATCCCTTTTGATAACCAATTAGCAGTTTGCTGAAAGATCTGTGAAGCAGCGTTGTTGCTGCAGGACAGATATTTGGAGTGTGGCATCATGCACAGATGAGGGAATTTTCTCCGTGTGTTTAATGCTGTTACAAGTCTAGCAGAAAAGCTGTCTTAGCACACCGGATGCAATGCCGTATCTCTGCTAAAGCAGCAATTCTTCAACTCAAACAGTGGCAAACGCTCTGTTGCTTTCTGTCCTGAGTATTTTGCCGTCTCACTCTGTAGCGTTACAGCGGCATAAGAAAAGGTGGTAAGAGAGGACTCAAGTGCTTTTCCAGACTTCTCGTTTCTGTTTCTAATAGTCTCCTCTTTTAATCCCCACTGGAGAGAAAACACACTTGTTATAATGATCTTGAAGAGCCACACAATCTCCTCTGTTTTCTTTTTTCCAGTTTGATTCACTTTAGTGTAGAGCAACTCCACATTACTTCAGCTCACAACAGATTTGAATGATAAAGTACCTCAGATAGACCTATTAAAACAGAAGAAGCTGACAACTATGTTACTTGCTGGAAGACTACAATTTGTACAAGCAGCTGTAGATAACCTATTCACCTTCCCCCGCAGAGCTGTAATCCATGGCTTTGACCATATGGAAGCTGGTATTCACACAGAGTGAATGTAAATAAAGCTTTTCAGTGCCTTTGATATCAAAGCTATTTATGCTTCTCTCGCAGCAAGTATTTCCATTCTCTCCCAGACATAGTTAGCATAAAAGAGCAACCTACTGTTTAGAATGCATTTAGGCTAAGAAAACCCAAAACCAAACATGCACAGAAAACCTCCCAAACCACCAAACTTTAATCTCTAGTTTCCTGACTTTTGAAGATCATTATAAAGCTTTATTGTGCAGTTATTATTTATTGGGTAGGGGAGCAAACAGTGGAAAGATTTAGGCAGCCAAAGCCCATTGTCCATCACTAACAAAATCCTGATTTGATAATCCAAAATTTATTAGTGTTAATTGCAAAGGCTGATTTTAGACATGTAGATGAACACACATACATGTTTGCCTCCACATATGTATATGTATGTGGTACATGATCGGAGGAGGTTAATCCTACCCTTGAAGTTAATTACAAATAGTGTGAGCCTTGCGCACTGTGTTTTGGAATGAGAAAGTCTTAAAAGCGTTCTTTCATTTAAAAAATGTTTGGTTGAACAAATGAGCCGTATTTTTAACTGTAGATATCTCCACCATCCCCACTGAACTGAATGAGCTACTCAGCTGAGTTACTGCAAGACAGGGTTTTAAAACCTTGAGTAATTCCTACAGCATGTTGAGAATCCTTCGCAATTTCGTCCCTATTATAAATTTTCCATGCGTATTAAGAGGTACTAAATATAGATACAAATATATTCATTAAAGATTTGTTTCGCTGGAAAAAAATTATCAATCCACGTTCTGTCAAAGCATACGAACATTTACATAAAAATACAACAAGGAAAATACCCAAGTGTAGCAATGCAAACACTGATGCGCTATAAAAAGCAGCAATTTGGAAACTCTGTTTTTTTCCCTGTACGAATTTCCGTGGGTACTTAGAAGTGTAGTGATAGGTACACTAAAAGTGCTATAGGCAAATGGAAAAAAATTGGCCAGGCTTCTCCTAAACAAGTGCAATTTAGCACAGCTCTGCAGAGCAATGCTGAGATTTCAACAAGCCACCACTTTGTTTCACAGGCTTAAAAAAGACGTGTGAGTTAGCGGCGAGAAGCGGTGTCACATTGCATTGTGCTAAAGGTAGTAAATACCCAAAACCAAACGAGCCCGTATTCGCACGCCATATGTGTGAGCAACTTTGACATCCAGTAACTGCTCGTGATTTTCACTGGACTGGTACCTCTGGCGGTTTGAACTTTCTGGAGGAACATCAAAGATAAACACAAAAACCTAAAGCTTGATTAAGCACGTGAAACACTGCTGTTAAATGAGGCCTCTAGCTTTCCTACTGAATCCTTTTTTTTTTTTTCTCCCCTTGCCTTTTCTTTCATTTCTTTTTCTTTTTCCACCTCAACAGGAAGCTCTTTTGCGCAGTGAATGTAACCTGCGGATGATGATAAGAAATGCAACGGGCTACTTCAAACCTCCCTGTTAGAGGGTGGACTTCTTACATATCTGAGCATCACCCCAGACATCCTTGTCAAGGAAAATTAGTGAAGATCTTTAAGCCAGGATCATCTCAACAAGCGCAATGGGGTCTCAGGAAGTTGGATCTCATACTTTGGACATGATGAATGTTAACTTTGTAATACATGTTTACTTTACAAGAGTGAAAAATGAGAAAGACTTGAGTGAACTGATAGGTTTCCTGTGGATGTATCTGAGGCATAGCGTTACAATTAAATAGATGGAAAATTATCTGACACCGCTTGTGCTGCTCCACTTAGGGCTGGGATGTAATTTGGAAACAAGTGTTAGGAGTCAATGGGAATGGATCAGAGGACTTCAAAGGGAATCTGCATACAAAGGATCAAATTCACCACTCGAGCAGCTCAAAGGAATCTCAAAGCTCTCAGAGCAGCAGATTTGCTGCTAAGGTTATGTAAAATATGTTTATCATTTCACTCTATCAACATATAGAACTAAGCATATTATTATTTACATCAGAGGAGTGCTGCAGTGCCTTGAGATTAGGGCCCTGTCATGCTTAGTGATGTGCAGGTACTTAAGGAGAATGCAGTCCCTGCTCTGAGCTGGATGAGGAGGGGAATGGGATGGACTGGTGAAGCGGCAGATCCCTCCAGAAATAAAAGGCCAAGGCAGATTTAGCATTTTAATTATCTGTCCTGTCCCCTTGTCTGCATCGCTTCAGCAAGCTTCTGTCTGTCGCTGTGTGCTGGAGCGTGGTTAAAGGGAGCAAAGTGAACTCGTGGTGAGCAGAGACGTGAGCAGGTACCGCAGTGCACCTGTAAATGTGCTCCCGTGCTCTCCAGGGACCAGTTCATGTTCATTTGTGACTTGTAGGCATCTGCTCTCCCTCTGCTCTCACCTGGCCTCCTCTTTGCAGCATTTGTGCTGCCTTCTTCATGTAGACCAGTGCTGCGCTCCCTCACTACTCTGGAGACCGTGCCTTAGGTCTGTGAATCTGTTGCAGCAACTCCTTCCAGCAGGGAAGGTCAGCAAGGTGCAAAAAAAGCAGAGTTCCTCTGTCTACTTGTTAGCGCTTGGGCAGAGTTTGCAACAGCTGTGGTTGTGGGCAGGACTGGTTTTTAATCAGAAACACTCAGCACCAGACATCAAACCCCAAAGACTTCTATGGGTAGCGGTTCTGAAAAGCCGAGCACCCCGTAAGTGCCCAAAGGAGGTGGTGATGGGGACAGAGCTCTTCTCAAATCTGGGCTGTAATGAGCAACGTTCACGTACACCGCTGGTGACAAAACCCGCTGGTCCCTTCATTTCTGCTAACCAGAAAGGAAGATATTCCTCTTGATGGATCCAGTGTGAGTTGCTATTATTTCTAGAGCTGTCTGAGTGGGAGGTTTAAGGATGGCAGAGAGGGAGGGCAGTGCTACAAGCAATAGCTTTTATCTTTGCTAATAGTAATCTAATGGACAGGAGAGTGGGCCTGTAATTGGATTTTGCTTCAGATCATGATTAGGGAGATTGCTTTGCGAAGTGTATGGAAACTGCCCGCGAGACTTGCACACATCTTTCTGCGGCACTGAGCAAGAGTGATAGAGCAAAATAAAGCTGTGATTATTACATGGGTCTGAATTTGAGTAGGGAAGGGTAAAACCAAAGGAGAGGCTTCAGCTCTCCCAAAGATCAAGCTCAGAGAAGCAGATGGAGGCCTTACAGTAAGAAATCTATGTAAGCAGTAAATTATGGCTGTTTGTGCCCTGGTGTGTGCTCTGTAGTTGTCATTTTGCACAGAACAGCAGTGTTCACTGGAGAAAAGGTGCAAACACCACATAACCTTGCAAAATCAGAGCCACCCAGGCTGGGAGTGACCTCTGCAGTTTGTCTGCTCCAACTCTCCACCTCGGGGCAGGGTCCCCTAGGTTGGGTTTTTAATATCTCCAAGGATGGAGACTCTCAAGCCTCTCTGGGCAACCTGCTTGAGCCTTCCCTTCAAGAGAGGCCACAAATCAGCCACACACCCCTGGGAGGTGCTGGGACGGAGGCGCTGGGTCAGGCACAGCCGTGTGCATGTCAGGTAACACAAGCTCTGGGCCCGTCGTTAATCACTTCCCTGTGAAACCTCTTAGTCAGCGCAGCCTTGGAAGGTCACCTGAACTAAATCAGTCCTGATTCACGGCAGATCTGATTAATTATCGCTCAAGGTCACGCAGATAAATTCCAATGTGTGTCTGATTGTTTTTCAAGGTACTGTGGCGACTGTTTAAAAAGCAATCCTGTGTGTAAACCGGGGTTGGTTTGTTTGTGCGTGTTGCATAATTAATAAATCACAGCAGGAAAACTGGAAATTCATAGACCAGTGACTCAGCCGGAACTGCAGGGACTTTTCTCCAAAACTAGAGAAAGGTGAGATCTTTTCTGATATAACAGTGGTAAGGCAAGTTTATCTTTCATTCTTTTTTACTATGCCCTTAATTGCCCCACGAGTACAACTCCAGAGGAGCCCTGGTTTTAAACACTGGAGAGGAGGAATGAGATGAAGAGAATTAAACCTGCAGTAAAGCTGTGGAAAATACCGCTTTATTGAGCTAATGGCGAAGTGCTGCTCTTTAGTTGTTGCTGATTTAATTTAAGATAAATTAGTAACTATTTTAATTAGAAAAGCACACAGAGGTGTGGGTGTTGTGCTGAGGCGCTGTACGTGCCCATTTGCAGACTGAGGCAGGAAAGAGAAAGCTGCAAACCGCTTGTTTGCTGTCAAACTTCTGCTGATTTTTAAGCTGCCTTATTTCTGTCTGTCACTTCCAGAATCTCTTTAGAGAGACAAGTGGTTAAACTGCACCATTTAAATGCAAGTTTTATCCTAGAGGTCTCAGGCTAAATTTAATCTGCGTTTTCTAAACTCTCGGCAAACAGATACCTCACATATCACAATTCTTTCTGCAGCAGCAATGTATAGAAATTTCATTGTGGACCAGACCTCTGAGGTTATTTCAGGCCTGTTGGCTTCCACAAACGTATCCCAAGGTTAATGTGGCTCTCAGCAGAAGTTAGAGAATAAATTGTCAGGCAGTTGTTGTTACTTTTTAGAACGGTGGGTTTAGTACAGGCGAAATAATACATGTGAGAGAAGGCTTTTAGGTGGCTGAAGTGGATGAGCGGCCTGCTTTGCCTTCAGGCATCTTGAGCAACAGCATTTCACGTGTGGGGTCACTGCGTGGAGAAATCTGCGCCAGATAAATAAGGCAAAGGAACAAAAAAATGCATCTCAGGTACTACGCAGACGTTCCTGCGTCTTGGTGGAAGGCTGCGAGGGTATCAGCCCCGTCCACTTGCTGCCAGAGTGAATTCAATTAACTTCAAAAGCAAAATATGTGGATAACCGCAAAGTGATAGCTCCAATGTCACCTTCAAATTATGGAAGTCGTGACTTGTGTCTGACTCTGTCAAACTGAAGAGAAGGGGAAAATTCATTGCAGTTTTGTAGCGTTGTTGGGTGTCCAGATCCCCCCTTCCCCTTCAGAGAAACACAGATTACATTCAGTTTTCTTTTTATTCCCCCTCATTCTCTTTAGATTAAACTTTGATTCCTGTGAAAGTGGTGGATATTGCCTGACTCTCAATTCTCCGTGAGATGTCCAGCAGCACCGTGGTGTCACTGACTGTAGTCACTTGATGGCGATAAATTGTGTGAAACTAAGGAAAGGCAAACGTAGCTTTACCTTTTCACCTTCATGAATAAGTAGAACAGGAGGAGATGGGTGGCACAGGTTACCTGGATGGGAAGAGTTGAGTTTGGCAAAATGTGTTTATTTGGAGACCTCGTTGTTTGGGCCTAAGCAGGGGGAAGGTGAGCAGAATTTCACTGGGCTCTGCTGCAACCTCTGGCTTATCGAAAGATGCAAGATAAGCTGTCTAAAACGTGTAAAGTGTGTGTGTATTAAATGGTCATCTTTTCTGGTGGGGTTTTGATACCTGCCTGCAAGTGCTAAGTCCTTTAAAGCGCTTGGCCTACCTGCGGCTGTACTTGAGTGCGTTGTTGTTGCCTTGATGCTTTTCCAACTCCCATAGGTATTGGCTGCCAGTTGCAACTTAACCACTTCACTGACTTCACTGACTGGACCCTTTGTGCGATGAAACCCATATTAGCCCTTTTATGGCATAAATATAGTGTATTTAGCCACTAAAGAAAAACTGTTTTCTGATCCTATTGAAATGAGGAAAGATTTTTTTTGGTCTGTTGAAGTGGAAAGTCTGGGCATCATCTGAACAGCAAATAAAAAAGTCTTCTGTGGAGTGGTCCGGTTTATTTACCAAGGACCTGCCTCTGCAGCTCGGCCTGAGACGGGAGCTGATGTGGATCAGGAGGCTGAGGTCCTGTTCTGGTGCAGGAGTTTGTTCACCTGAGATATTTGGGTCTGAATTAATAAAGGAAAAAAAGCAAGAATCCATGAATTAACGACTTAGACATTTGTACTAGTTTTGTCTAAGAGGTGTTTGAATCCCATTCATGTTAATGCCAGTGGCACAGCATCAATTAATAGAAAATAAGGTCTTTGTTTGTGATGCGCTGAGTCCTTCGCACCCAGAATTGTTAATAGTGCGAACTTTATTTTTAAACCTGCGATTTTCAAAGGAGCCTGACAGTTGTCAGTCTCAGCTAGATTAAAATTATCCTCACACCTCATGATTTCTAGCATGCAGCTCCTTCATTATCTTGATGAATTTAGGACTCCCTAACATGAATTTTAAAGAAGATGAAAGTAAGGTACGGAGGGAAGGAAAGTTCCAGGCTCAGATGCTGGAAGGATGAGAGTTGTGTAAGTCTCGACGCTTTTACAAGGGAATAATACAGAAATACCTGTGAACATAAGGGCCTACGTGAGCTGTCTAAATCAAGGTTTTGGACAGCCACCAAAACCAACCTTGGTCCCTTGCATCTTCGGTTGGAGAAGGAACGACTGAGCCGCTTGTCTCATTGAAATGCCATTTTAACGCCAGTTAAATGCGTTTGAAATTGCCAGCGTAAATTTATGCCTTTAAAACGGCAAAGAAAATGTATGTATGTGGAGAAACTTATGTTAACATAGGAAATTGGGAAAGCTATTAATAGAGCTACTCGGTGATGCTAAACAGAGTGAGAAATGTGTCGTGAATCCAACCTAGAGCTTCTCGGTGGAAAAAGGGAGCGCGGAAAATAAATTCTGAATTTCCACTGGGGCGCTGTTCAGATCAGCCTTAATCTTTCAATATGAGAAGGTGGGAAGGAAACCTTTTTGGTATGTTAAAATAAATGTATCGGAGAAAGCCTGCTGTATCGAGCTGCTCCCAGTTAGGGATAGTGGTGCAAAGGGAAAAACCTTCTGCAAGAGAAGATTGTGATGATGATAATGTTATATCCTATGGTTATATAGTACCAATAATAACGCTGTGATATAAGAACAGTGACCTGGGATCGGTGGGTTTGTGTCCCCTTGGGATGTGGTGCTGCAGAGGCTTCACCGAGCAACGGGCGCTCTCCTTTGTGAGCGTCGCTGTGCAGAAGAGCTCCTCCAAATCGCACGCGCGTTGATTAACTGCGTTGCATAATTTATGCGTCTACTTATTTAATCACTCTGGAGTTTTGGTATTCGCTGGCAGTTGCTAGATTGCTTTATTAAATTTAGGCTGTGTTGAAGGAAATTTATTTTTGTGTATTCCTCCTTCATAATTTTTTTTCCTTAAATGTTGTCACATAAATTACTGCGTTATCGATGAATCTGCATGCAGAGCCTGACTATTTAGTTCTTATGCCAGAATCCTCTAAATCATCCATGGCATATGTATTATATCTTACTCCGTGCCATCCTTCTCAGTGATGGATTGACTTTCTTTGCTTTCTTCTCTTTTATATCGGACGAAGGCGTTCAAACTTGAAAGCAATGGAGGAAAAGAAATTAAATCTAGATTTTGTCTCTTTACTCAGAAAAGCACAAGACCTTGACATGAAAAAGATCTGTTAAATAACATCAGAACATAAAATACAGACACCTCTTTCCTCCCTTTCCCAGAGGGTCAGGGTCAGGGGAGGAGGAAGTTGCCTTTTTTGTGTGTGTGTGAAGGGCTGGGTTAAACACTGGTTGCTTTCTGTATGGAGGAGACTCTGATGGTCAAAATGTTAATAAAGAACTCAGAAAATATAGATTATTTTGTCTCATTTGCTTAGTCTCATGACAGTGAATGTGGTGAGGTAAATAAGATGAGTGTTAGAGAACGCAAGACGCATCATGGCCCATCCTGCAGCTCAACATCGTCACCTCCTCTGTGGGTGCATTGGGTTTCTTTTTCAGAAAGTTCCTCCTGATACCATTACTCGGTATCCACACTTCATGTGGTATTTTATTTAGCTAAACCAGCAAGGCATTAGCAGACGAACATGTGTGGCAGCATAAATCAGAGTTAAAACACCCCAACAACAGCCTGAGATGCACGGGCACATTAGAACATCTGAAAAGTTACTCATGTCTGATTTTTGGGGACAGACAGCTCAAAAGAAAGTATTTGTTAGAAAATAACGTCGTTCCTCTTTAAACTAGAGGTATATTTTGATGCAAACAGAAAACATTCTTCTGAAAAGCATGGGAATGGTTGAGAGCTGCAGGTGATGGTTGTAGATCGCTTCCAACTGAAACAGTCCATCCGAGCTATTGCCATCTCATTAAATTAAAAAAAAATACTTAAAAGAAGAAAAATATTTACTGAGTTGGTATATATTTATCAGTATATGCTGATGTGTGTATAATACAGGTTTGGATTTAATTTCGTACTTGTTATTTATCTGAACACGCTTGATTTATGAATGAATGTGTGTATATGTAGATATCTTTCAGCTGGTTTTTAATGGAAAATAGTTTTTCCAGTTATTCATCTCACTGCTGGTATCTGCTTTCAGTGGTAAAATTAAGCTTTCACCAATAATTTTTTCAGACAGCTGTCAACATCAGCCTGCTTCTGCATTTCTCTGCCAAAATTACGTTCTTCCTTAGCAAAATAAATCTCCCACGAGTTACAGGATTCTTTTTGATCTATAAATCTATCCCTTGGATATACATGAGCGTATAACTGTATCACTGTAAATCCTACAAAAAGGAAAAAAGGTGGTTTAAATTACAGCTTTTTAATGAGAGAATTAACTTTACAGAGGTTACTTTGGGTTTTGAAGGATTCTCAACCACAAAGACTGCATTTAAGGTTTTTTTCATCTGTTTCATTAACCATCTGGAGTGGAATAGGCCTAATCTTCCTAGATTAAATGCCATAAATTTGAGGGCCGTAGTACGTGCAAATATTCTTTTGTAGTCTTTTCTAAAATACTCTTAATCCTCAGAAAAAGTGGGTGTTAGACTTTTAATATAGACACTCTGTGCTGTGGTTCATAGAGAAAATCTGTGTATGAGCTCCCCAGAACCTGGGGATCGAGTCACAACTTCCCAGACCTGTTGAGGCGTCTGCTATTATCAGATGCTTGATCTCAGGTAAATGACGTGTGTATTCACTTAGAAAACGGATGTCTGGTCCTTTATTGACTTCATTTGGAGTAGTTACTTGTATGAAGTGTGCTTATACTGATGCCTTTTTCAGCAATGATAATAACCTAAATCCTGGAGCCTCAGCAGTGCCCTTTCCCCAGCCCAGAGGTAAGCGGGTGGCAGGATCAAGTCGTCCTCTACTGCCTGCTGAGGACTGGAAGCCCTGAGATGTTGTTATTGCTTCAGTGAACGTGAGAGCAAACCGGGCTGTGGGGCTGGGGTTGTCTTCTGCTGGGACTTGTGTGTTGCTGAGGGTCTTAAATGCGCCTGTACGTGAAACCCAACAACATTTGCTTCCAAATTACAGCAGTGGTGTCATGGAAGAACTCATTTCTGAACTGCACAAATTCAGAGAGGAGCAAACGGTGTGAGATGGCATTGCATTGCTTGACACGCTGCTCCATAGCCAGAGCTCTGTCTGCAGCTCAGCAAACCCTGCAGTGACGGCTACGCTGAGGCACTGCAATATTGCATTATAAATCACTGTCACCCGGTCCCTGTCGCACCGTGCACTTGATATCGCAGCTTTCTCTGTTGTCCTGCTCTCCTCTCCTTCTCTTTCTGCCTGGCGTCACCTTTCTCACACAGGTTTATATCCGGTCACCTGAAACTAAGCATGATCCGGTGGTATAAGATATCCCCAACAGATTTCCCCTGTTGTCCGCTCTGTTTTTGTATGGAAAAATTGCTATAGTGCTCTTCTCAGAACCTCTGAGATTTTGATAATTGTAGCCTCTGTTCTGTTGAGATTGTCTCAAGGTACTCTAAATATTCTGAATTAAAAACCAAGAGAAATATGCTCATCCTTAAGAGTTTGCCATCTGAACTCTTGATAACCAAAGTAGTGAAAGGAAGTGCTTTAACAGACCGAGATGGAATGATGATCTTTTTTGCATAGGAACTGTGCTGTCTTAACTGAGAACAGTATCCAGATCTCTGCAATTAATTAATATTAATTCATTATTTATGTAATATAAATCATGTAATTACCGTGTGCAATTTCCGTTTCAAACTTGGTTAATTTATCATTTTATGTCCTTGTAAACTGTGGTTGAACACAGCAGCTCAGTTTTATCTTAATGCAGCTTTTGTTAATTAATTCCTCTCTAACATCACTTTGAACTTGTTTTCTAACTGACACATGTATCATCACGCTTTTATGATCATATAGTCAGTGGTACCAAAATGTAACTTTAGGGACTCTGGGTTCCTGGCTGGCTCCGCGGTTCCTCCATAGGAACTGTGAGCATCCGTTAGGTCGGTGCAGCCCTGAAATGTTCTTTTTCATGGTTTAATTCAGTTTGGTGTTGATGTTACCGCTGCTGTGAGCTGTTTTCTGAGCAGCCGGGGCTTTCCTCAACATCCTCGTTCTCCATCCTCTCCCCAAGGCTCCGTCTCTCCCACGTGCACTGCAGTGAGTTACAGCCCCCATGAACTTTCGGTGTTCTGAATGCATGGCATGGGGCAACCTGCGTTTGATTTCTATGAAAATACAGAGCAGTGGATGATTTGTTTCATTCTGAACTCACATTTTCAATTAGCTGTCTACTAAGAACAATACATTCTTGTACCATACATTGACAGTTAGACAGTCAAAGCTGTATTTTTAGTTCTTGTACTCTGGTTTTCCCTCTAGATCCTCATACTCTTTTTTTCTTCATAATGTAAAACTATTAATTAATAAGAGACTATCGTTCAGACAGTGACACTGGCTGTCAGTAACTAACGAATGCGATTCAAAAAACCCCGAAATAACAAAACTGTGAGCACATAGCAGAGATAGCGGTATGATAAGGGAGTTGAGAGAAGTTAATTGCTGGACTTTCAAGTATCTTGGGAAGGGAGGTGTTGAAAAAGTTTACCAGCAAAATTAATGATATATAACAAATTAATTAGGCTTAAGCTAGAAATGAAATCTTAATTATAAAAGCTGTGGACTGGAGTGATGGGGAAATGATGATTGTACACTGATGTGAACAGTACAGCCCCGGTCTGTTTGAGGACCACCTTGGAGGTCGTTTGGGTGTGAGGATGAAGGATGCTCCTTGTCCTCTGCCCCGGCAGCAGCAATTGAACATAGGATCAGTTCCCCATCACAGGGCTATCTCCGGCCTTGAAAAAAGGGATCCAAGTAGTGTAATGTCTTTTTCATCTCTGAGCATGATAATGTTCTTTATCAGACTTTCCTTCAACCCTCTTGGTAGCAAAGAGAATAAAAAAATGCCCCTTGATTTCCTCAGCGAGCTCTGGATCAAGCCTGTACATTTTACAGTATTTTGGATGTGCAGAGAGAAAATGAACTGAGTATCAACAGACAACCACGAGACAGTGTGGCATCACAGTCCCCAGGGTATTTCCTATCCAGGTTTTTGGATCACGTGTTATATTAAGAGGTCACAGAATCACAGAATCACAGAACGTTAGGGATTGGAAGGGACCTCCAAAGCTCATCCAGTCCAATCCCCCTGCCGGAGCAGGAACACCCAGATGAGGTTACACAGGAAGGCGTCCAGGCGGGTTTTGAATGTCTGCAGAGAAGGAGACTCCACAACCTCTCTGGGCAGCCTGGGCCAGGGCTCTGTCACCCTCACTGAGAAGAAGTTTCTTCTCCAATTTCAGTGGAACCTCCTGTGTTCCAGTTTGTGTCCGTTACCCCTTGTCCTATCATTGTTTGTCACTGAGAAGAGCCTGGCTCCATCCTCGTGACACTCACCATCTATTAACAGGTTATAAAAGATCAGTCAGTGATCATCAGATGTTTTCTGTAAGTTACAAGTCATTTGGCTGAGGTAGA
>NW_010176670.1:948-24341 GCF_000695765.1 Mesitornis unicolor | reverse complement strand
TCAGCAGGTCAATCATCGAAGCAGTGCTGTTTCTGTGGTAATGTTTTGTCTATTCATGCAGCTGTTTAATCGGTTCATAGTGGAGATCCTTTCTTAACACACTCTCAAAAACAAGTCCCATAAAAGTTTTTGATAAGCACCTTCTAATGGTGTTTGTATTTTTTACAGGTACCTTCTGTTACCATGTGATGAGTACTTTAATGTGTTTTAGTAATTTTTGAAGCAGATACTTGCACACCTGCACCTGATCTTCCATTCTATTACACATCAGTTCATCCTTTCATCTTCCTTGTTCACTATCCCCATGGAAAGACTTTGGGAAGTTTACATTACATTTGACATTCAAAATTTTATATGTTACGTTGTCTTGCAGGCTGCTTCTCTCCCTCCATGTGACCTTTAAAAATAGTTCTCAAAACATCTGTGAGCGTGGCTCCATCTGAACACAGATCTTTTTGCTTAGTAACAGTGTTCTCTATTCAAAAAATAAGTGGTAGAGGGCATCAACCATTCATTTACAGCCAACTTCTTATTGCATTGCAATGTAAATACATGGAGGAAGGTACAAGATAGCTTGTGCTGCAGTATAATAAGCCGCATGTGTACATGTAGATTCTTTTTTCAATATCACTTTCCAGACCCCAAGCCATCCCAGAGTGCTTTACCAAGTCAAATTACTCATTTATGGACTTCCGCAAAATAAGCCTGATGCACAGTGCTGCCTGGGTAGCTGTCATCACTGTAATTGTCTTAGTGTGTCTGCTAAATAGTTACAAATATGATCTCTCATTCATTATTTTCAGCTTGTTCGGCATTTCGCAGCAGTGAGTGAGCGCACCAGGATTTCATTTTCTCGAGTTGCCACCGTAGGATCCTTCCCTGGGTGTTTCAGCCCAAGGCGCTTGGGTTCTGCTGCAGAGCCTCACATCTCCGTGCTCTGCTCCTCATCGAGCGGAATCACTGCGAGGCACTGGAAGGACACAGCCCCCGCCAGGCTGGCCTAGGAGCTTCTGTAGAGAAGAGTGACATTTTTCTCCCCTTCTTTATTTCTGCTGTTGCATTTTCTGAGGTTTAAAATAACGGCCTGAGCTCAGCTGCCATCCCTGGGTGGTTGGAGACTGGCAAAGCGCTCGTGTCAGACTGAATCACAGCCTCATCCTGTCGTTCCCATCAAATCTTTTCCTGTTATATCTCAACTAACTGATGGAATAGATCACTGGTTTAGGACCTCGCTTTTTTGAGGCCCTGGATTTACCAGTAAAAGCTGACTGGAATGAGGTGGCCACCTCAGACCGACCACTGAAGTTCTCCAGGTCTCTCTGGCCTGCTCCAGTTTACAGACAGACAAATTTGAGGGATTTGTACCCTGAGAACCTGTGCTCTGGATGTCCCCAAAGAGCTGTCACCTGTTCTGTGAGCCCTGCATCCCTGCTCTGACGGTGCAAGCTGGCACAGCCGCCTTCCTCGCGTGAAGTGGAGGTGGTTTTGTCCACGCCAGCAGAGCAGTGGCCTTGAGGCTTGGTTTTGGAAGCTGACCATCGATCGGGAGACAAAATCCCAACGTGGACAAGGTCTAAAAGCAGTAACTGCCGTGGCACACTGCCACAGTTGATCTGTGGAGGTAAAAATCAGGTTCAATGTGTTGGTCTGGGCTACCTTAAAGGAGCTATTTTTCTCCTAAACGATGCTACAGATATTTTATTAAAACTAGCACAACTTGTGCCCCAGTGTTCTTCATCTTCAAAGCTGATGTTACTGCAGTTTCATTATTCAACCCATCAGGCAGCAACGGTTTCATAAATGAATACGATTGCATGCCGAGGTGGTAGCGTTACTGAATAAACTGGATTTTCATCCAGCCATGACCGTTTGGATTATAACATTTAGAATCCATCGCTTCAGTAACTTCTCTTAAGCAAAGATCATAGTGCAAGTTGAGCTTTTAAAACCATGGGAGGGACAGAGGAAGCGTTTTAAAGGGCTTCAAGTTGCATGTACAGATTAAGGGAAATCCGAGCGGGAGAGGTTAATAGAGTAACGCCTTTGTTAGCAGTGGCTGGGGAACAGGAAAACAATCCTTTGTGCTTTCTGGTTCCCCATTTATCCCAAAGCTCCTGCCACGAGCTTTCTTCTCGGCGCTGTTACCAGCAGAACCCAGAGAAGTGCAGAATTCAGGGTGTGCGGGTGCTCGATGTCAAAACCAAACTTAAAGCTGGAACTTCAGTTGTTGAAGGGTTGATGTCTTCATGATGGACGTTATTACTTTGGACTAACCTGGAAACTTCTGATCAAATCCTGTGCCATCCCCAGCCCTGCTGGTATGGATTAATGGTTGCTGTGGTGGCCATCAGAATGGTTGGAGGATCCTTACGAGATTCTCCATGGAAATAGCCTTTTTTTCCTCCTTTTCGCTGCAGGTAGGAATACCTCTGCTAACTTGTTGATGTAGGTGGGAGAATGAAGACGTTTCTCTCTTGTGCCTCTTCTTTGTCTCGGTTGTGTTTGATTTGAGTTGGAATGGGAAGTGTTTAGCACAGTACTTGGCTAGGTCTCTGACAGAAGCCTGGATAATTTGGGGCAATTACTGAACCTTTTGTGCATCGCTTACCTATTTTTAAGCAAAGATAATGAGTTCTGTTCTCCCTGTCTGTCTGTGATGTCTCCTGATACCTGTTCCTGACCTTGCCTGGGGCCCCTATTTCTATAACATCGAGGTTGCAGAATAAACAATTCTGTTCATGCTGTATTTGTGTTTACCCGTCAGGCTTATGGGGATTTTGTTATTCATAACCCTTTTACCTCTGTTTGCTCAGGTAGAAATTGCGTGTGCCACGGCATGCAGGAGAGAGCTTAGGTCTACTCTTTTTCTTTATTGGACTAAAAGAAAAGGCTGGAGAGACAGAAGTGCCAAAGCATTGCTACTGCTGCCTCTCACCTTGAAACCTCAGGTGAAACCCATCAATTTTAAATATTAGATTTAAGGTTTTGAAGATTCTTGATAGAAATACTACCAATGGAGAGGCACCGTTGGGATTTACACCACACTTTTGATTTAATTATTCTTAGAGAAGCATTATGTTCTGTCAAGGCATTTGTCCTTTGCTGTCACGGCTGCAAGCACCAATTTGACTTTTCCAAAGACGGCCCGTAACAGTCTGAAAATAAGTAAGTACAAAAAACTGTGGCTACAATTATTATAATTTTGAGTGTCATGAAATGATAATCCTTTTAAGCATGCTCCAAACTATCTATTCATCCATAATTGTACATATTCAGACTTTTCTGTGCAGTATTTTATTTGCCTGGGTGTCAGTATCTGCAGGAACGAAGCCGTTCTGTTCATGAAATACAGGGAGGTCTTTGCCTGAAAAGGATGGACAAGTGGATTTAGGAAGAGGAGGCGAAGGCAGGAGGCGTATTTCTGCAAAAGGCTGGGATTGGAGCCGTCTCTCTCCTTCAAGCACCTTCCTCACCTTCCCAGGTCTTCCTGAACTTTCGGTTGCTTTAATTTCGTAGCGCCGAGGCCAAAAGGGAGCATTAGATCATCTGCTCTGAACTCGTGTATATCACAGGCCATTAAGTTTCACCCAGTTACCCCTGGGTATTCTTCACTTCCAGTCTTTAAACTTTTATGCAGTGTTCCTGTGCCCTGCTCCGTCGCAGAGGTAGCTGCATTTCAACGAAATGGTTTTTGTGTAGAGCCAGTAATGCTTGTAAAGGGCTTTAGGAGCCTTCAGGACGGATAGAACTTGTATATATTTGGCCTGAGATTTTTCAGAGATGCTTAGGGAATTAGGAGGCTCAGTTGCCATTAATTTTTATGAGAATTTAGCATCTAAATGCCCCAGATAGCTTTGAAAAATCTTCTCTTTTAGTGGGAGGCATAAAAGAAACCATTTAGAATTAGTTGAATTGCGCGTGGAGTTCGTTAGTGGTAGATACTTCAGAATAAGATGATAAAAAAGTCCCGTTACAGACAATTATATCATGACCTGCTCTAGAGGTGACATTTCCTTCCTGACTCCAAGCACTCCATTGATGGCTTGAAGCTTGAGACTTTATACTGCTTCTTACCTCCTTAGCCCAGTTAATATAACTCAGGAAGTTCTTAGGAACCGTAAAGATGTCTGAGGGTATTTTAGGTTCTACCACTTTATCAATATTGGTATTTATGAAGTAGGCCAGAGCTCCTAATTGTTTCACTGTGCGCTGACACGTGAACCGCAGTTCTCATTAGCGCCGGCTTTGGCTGCTGGGGGAGCCTGTTCAGCAGAGGAATGGATTTGCTCCAGAACAGCGGTATTGGATGTTTATTACTCTTAGTAATAGCTGTTCTTTGAGTGATGTTTTTGTAAGGATTATCAGGCATCAGAATTCCAAGTGATTTCGCTGGTGTAGATGCGTAGGATTTTCTGTTCAGAGTCAGAACGATTTACAGAACCTCAACTTTGCTCTCTGCAGAAATAACGTAAGGCACGGTGACATTTTGGAGGTGTACTGGAACACGCTGCATCCAGTGCGTCGCAATCGCTTTTCTGTAGATCATTCTCTGCTTTTAGGGGGCCTAATTTGAAAAATTTGCATTTGAAAACTACCTTTGATAGGATAATTCCGTATTACGTTTCGGAAAGCGACTCCATGAGCTCCCGTGAAGTTGTCTCAGGTGGGTTCGTTCTGCTCCTCTCCACCGGGTGCCTGCGTTACGCTCTCATCACGGCAATTTCCCCCTCTTACTCCTTTCCAATTCCTTTCAGTCACTTCACGTTGCTCTTAATCATACCCAGCATCGATAACTTTGCTCCAACCTCTATTTTGTATCCTTGGGGTATTTGTAAGCAGCTACGTTCTGTCTGGGTGATCACTTAACCGAGGAGGGGCTAATGGAAGACAACAGCTAGTAAGAAACGTTGTAGTAAGCATCGAGTACGCCTGCCTTCCTAATTATTACATGCCAGCTTTAATTGTATGACTGCAAATACCGGATCAGACTACTTCCCGTGACATGTTGTGACTAAAACAGCCCACATTTATTCCAAAGGTACACGTTGCCCAAAATTGAAATATTTGTCTTATTTGACACAAATTCTAATTATCCTAAAGAACCTGAAGGTTCTTCCTCCTCCACTCCCCCTTCTTTGTCCTCCTAATGATCACTGTTAGCTCCCAATGAAAATGGTTGGTGTTGCTACTCATTAACCAAATAATTTCGTTAGTAATTATCAGAAATTTGGGCAGCCGGTTTTGATTTGCTGTAGTGCAAAGCAGAGCTGTTGCCTTTAGAAAATTCCCAGATCCAGATCGAGTTCTCTGCTGGTGTAACTGGAAGAAACCACATTGAGGGTAATGTAACTGCGTTCTCTTGAACTGGAAACAAATTAGGTCTTATATTTAAAACCAAGACACCAGATTTTATTGATTGATATTGAGACTATAAATTGAGCCTGACTTGAGCAGATGTGAGTCCATAGAGCACCAAGTGCTTCCTTGGCGAGGCGAAATTTATAGCGGCTGAGGATCTTGATTGAAATCCTGTGACCTTTCATTATTTTGTGGGGCTGTAATTCACATGCAGCACTGACAACCCTGGACGTTCAAACAGCAGCCTCCAACCCCAATCATGACACGCTGATTTCTTCCGAGTCCTTAATTCCCTCGGAGCTTTGAGGGTTTGCTTCATGGCCATGTTTTAGGTGAAGCCTTTTATTCAGTGAAAATTATGGTAATCTTCTAATTTCATGGTATCAGAAACTGAAGCATTAAGAACGTAATATTATGGGACATGATAAAACTAAGTCTTCAGCACTGTAAACAGACCAAGGCTTGGCACAGGTTGGGATGTCATTGCTCATGGGAATGACCAACTTCTGGTGAGTCTTTAGTCATCCTTTTCACATCACAGATGGCCCAAGGTGCCCCTGGTTGAGGGCAGCCCCGAGCACCCAAGGACCAGAGCAGTTTTTAATGCGTGAGT
Source organism: Mesitornis unicolor (assembly GCF_000695765.1). Lineage (NCBI taxonomy): Eukaryota > Metazoa > Chordata > Aves > Mesitornithiformes > Mesitornithidae > Mesitornis > Mesitornis unicolor. Next base: position 18,370 of record NW_010176670.1, on the reverse strand, counting down.
AAAGATTAAACAGATTTTTCTTCTGTTTCAGTCAGGTGAGTGAAGGTTTATTGTGACCAAGGATCTCGGTTTACTGGTTTGCTTTCAGCAGGCGTTTTTCTGAATAAGGGCTTCCAGTTTCACAGCTGTACAGAAGTGCTAACGACGGGTCAGGAGCTGTTATAATTACAACCTTGGAAAGCAAGAGGGACGGCAGCCCTGGAAAACAAGGGCGAAGGGTGTCTCAGGAGTTAAGTTCATGATCTGAGACGTTGGCTTGGTTCCCAGCTCTGTCACAGGGTTCAGTGTGACCTTGGACGAGTCACGTAATCCTTCTTTACCTGAGTGCTGTGTGTGGGAGTAATGATGTCTCCCTGGGTGAAAAGACGGCTTTCCTGCTGCATTTTGATGCCGAAGTGTCTGGGATCACAGGTGTTTCTCAAAATTCAGGACATTACTATATAGATTGCTCTATCCTACGTGCGCACGGAGCGCTCGCGAGGCACAGAGCTATATAAATACAGATATAATCACACAAAAGCCTGCTGTATTCCTTTGTTCACGCTGCAATCCTGACAGATGTGTTCTCAGCAAGATTCCACCATATTCCACAGTTGAGCGGAGACCGTATGCTATAGAAACAAAAGAAGAAGATTAATTAGGCTGTCATTGCATGAAATTGGGTTTGTGGATGGCAGGCGCGCTCCGTAGCCTGCGCGGAGGTTGTCCATTTTTTTAATTGTAGGAACAGATAGAGGGAGAGGAAGAGAAACCTGGCGTAAGTGTGGGTCTGTGAGTGTCAGGATGGGAACCCGAGTGGCTGTGCACCGTTTGGGTGGGATGGGGAAGGATTTTTGGGGCTGCTCTGCTACCTAAGGAGTGCCTGCTGCAGAGAGAGTGCTTCAGTGAAGCGTGCTGGAGTTGAACAAATAAACATCGTCTCTGTACGCTTCTGCAAATGAATGAGCTCATTTCTGGAAGTCATTGGTTCATTAAAACCTGAAATGTTTTGCATGTCAAGTCAGGCCGGTGCTGTGCTCTCTGGGGTCCCCATCTATAGGGAGCACTTGACTTATCTCCCTGTAAGTTTGGGGCCTGTTTGCCAGCAAAAGCAGGTGCATGGAAGGAAATGCACCCCGAGGGCAGGGCAGGTGGTGGCTGCAGCCTCTCCGGGCCCTCAGGGCGAGTGGCTGCAGTGCCAAATCAGCTCAGCTCCAGCTGTTTGGGAGCTGGGGTGGTGCGGACTCTCCCCAGGGACCCCAGGCCGTGTTGTGTTGCTCTGTCCTGGAGCATCATCCCCAGGCAGCTCCAGGGGTGCCAGGTTTGACTCGCACTGAACAGCAGCTTTATTCCCAGCCTGAACTTGCGCTTATTTATCCGAGGGCTGGATTGTGCTTGCAGGCAAATGAATTTTTGGTATCAGTTCATTAAAATTAGACAGCATCTAGGTAGCTGACGGGAATGCAGCTCCTCTCTTTAAACAACAGCAGCCACCTGCAGGAGGGGAAATGTCTGCCTGTGTGCACTCCGAGACCTCTTGTGTCCTTCTAAAGATCCAGGAGATGAGCACTGTATTGAGAGTCTTTCGAATTTAGTTCTGCTCCATTATATGCATCTCAGAAACGAGCACCTGTTTTATTCTTCCCTTCCTTTAAAGAGAAGGGAGGGAACTGCGTTTGGGCGTATTCCAACCCAGGTAATAATATCCCAACTCCCTCTCCTCTGCTTGCACTTTCAATTGGAAAAGAAAATGTTATTGTGTGCCTTGAGTTGCTAGGGGCAGTTAAAGCATCTTCTGTCAGAGATGAGGACTTTGTGGTGGGACAGAGCAGCGTGGAGGGGCTACGACCCCTTCTCTGCAAAAATAAAACCAGTTTCCAGAGTGAGAGCAGAACCAAACCAAGAGTGAATCTTGGAGGAAATCAAGAGGAGAAAGCAGCAGCACCTTAGCCAGGGCAAACAACAGTAAATCTTTGCTATCCTGGCACCGTGGTGGCATTAACCCCTGCCATCAGCTCAGATGGGGTGCACTGACGTGAAGGAATTGCACGGGGCTGTGTTGAGGTGCTCAGCAGCGCAGTTCATTTCTCCGTCCCTGCAGAACGCAGTGGCTGTCGGTGCTGCTGCCCTGGAAGAGGGAAACGTGCAATAAATCCTTCTGTCTTCCTGCTGTATTATAACATATATGAGTGACAGGGTTTGCAGTGCTTTTTCGTGCTCTCTCCAATGTTCATTGGCAGGCTCCGGCGCTCACGTCTGCAGCGGGAGGACTGCCCTGGGATGTCCCAAGGCCGGGGGAGCGTCCCTTGGGCTGAGCGGGCTCTGAAATCCCAGAGGGTTTGCAGGTGTTCATTGATCATTTGTTTAGAAAAGACCTTTCAGATCATCCTGTCCGCTCTTCAAAAACATCTCTAGAATTTGGGATCTGTGAACCCAGTAATCCAAATGCTGAAGGTTGGGGTTTTTGAAGCAAGTTTGAGCTCTTTGTTCTTGGCAGTGGCTTGGATAAGGAAAATGTAGAACAATGCTACAATTTACTGCATCAGCACTCTGTTACAACCAAGCAATAAGTATTTATTTACTGTTAATTAACATTTGCAAAGAGTGATTAGCATGACAGTTAGAAATATGCATTTTGTTACTTTTTTTAAAGCATGGCAAGGCAAATGAAGAGGGGGTGTCAGAGGTCCTGGTTCTGCTGCTTGATGGTTGAACGGGAGTTTGTCTGAGCCACAGCAGTTTTCCCAGAGTTATACAAATTTGCTCTCCCAACCCCAGAGCTGGGATTTCTCACCCACACCTCTTAGAACTGGCAGATAGTCCTTTCACCTGTACGAGTTACAGCTCAGAGAACACCTTTGCTTGTTATATTCTTTATGATCCCTATGAAGAGATTCTCATGAATACTTCAAGAGACATTCATAAATAGGGCCTGAATTATTTAAAACTGGTTTTCCCCTTACTTACTTAAGGACGTTGCCTTTCATCCACCCAAGCTGAATTCCTTGCAATGAATAATAATTTTTATTTCAATTAAGTTTTGTATGTACACATCTCCGAGTCTTGTATCCATCTGTTTGCCAGCTGCTGATTGGTTTGCTATTTCTATAAAGCTGCTTTTTTTTTTAATTGGAGATGGCCACGTAGTCATTACCAGTTTCGTCATTCCCCTCATCTTGGAGACAACACAACTGTATTCGCCTCTGTGTGTAATTCGATTGCCAAGACAGCTAAAATCATCGGATTGTTTTAATTCAGCTGCTCTTCAGAGGAAGATTTCTGTACTTCTGAAGGGACTGATTTTCAGGCCTAGAGGCAGTGTTTTAGTTGGGAATCTGCTCTTGAATGTGTTTGTGCAGAAAGGATCGGGCTCCACTTGGTAGGTCTGGGGATGGACGGGTGGATCCAGTCCTCTACACATGCGTTATTTCCATTTACTGCTCCACTTTGTTGGTCCCGACATAGCTCCAAGTAAAAAGGCATTCATGATGTGTGTATAAACTCCTCCCTGTTCCCTGGTGGGAATTAAATCAGATTATCTCTTCTCCATAGTAAGCAGCCTGAGCTGTTTCTCTTTTCATCCTTCATTGCCTGCTCGGGAACGTTTCCTGTAGCCAAGAATATGGTTTAATAACTGACCTCGCCATCATCCGCGTGCCTTTATGGAGCCCAGGGCTCCCCTTGGCTCCTGCTCCATTGAACAAACAGTTAAAAATGAAATAAAGAGCAAACCTACACCGAAATCAGCAGCTGTTCTGGGGCCAGGAAGAACTAATTAACTTGTAGCAGGTGCTGCTACAGGTTTCCATCGGATTGCGGTCCGGCAACCTGCTGCCTAACACAGTCAGGGAAGGCCAGGAGGGAAAAGCCTTCCCCCGAAGCAGCGTGAGCCTGTAGTAGTGAAGTATTTTTGTAGCTGTTTCTCAGTGCTTTAGATGGCTGTGGTTAACTTTCTCTTCACTTCCTACACCCAAAATGTCACTCAGCCAGAGGCAACTGTCACCCTGATGGCTGGGGTAGGGATTTGAGCCAGCGGGTGTGAGGAAACTGCCCCTGGTTCACTGGGTTCTGAACGGGTCACAAGGCTGCTGAGTCGTTCCCGATGGACCTCCAGACCCCAATTAGCATCAGGCCTCGTTGTGCTGGGGACTGCAGAAACATCTACAGAAAAAGAGTTAACCCGAGGTGCAATGCAGGCGGTTGTTTGAATGTCCTACATTCTTGTCCCTCGAGTATTCTCACCTGCCTATTTTAGAAAAGTCAAAGCTTTTGTGAAAAAGGGCTCTCGTGCTTTTAGAAATTCTACTCTACTGTAAGTTTTCCACGTGTTGAGGAGTATAAATGTCCTTTTTCAGATGTGCTATGGGCAGGTAAGAGCCTCTCTTGTAAAAAAATGACTCACCAAAAAAAGCTCTGACCCCCCAAACCCTAAAAACCTCAGCTGCTTTCGTGGACCCAGGCACTCAGAATTTAAACTGAAGTTTGAGTTCTTGAGTCAGGTCTGGCAACCAGGTTCAGGGTTTTAAGCCACAGAAACACTTCTTGAGACGTTATCCAATTTTGACTCAGTAAATAAGTTGTTTTAAAGATGAAATCTTAAAATCACTAAGGCTTTCAGTGGCTGCCTCTGATTTTTTATTTTCTCCCCAGCCATAAAGCCAAATTATACCAGGGTATATCCCATGTAATTCCCTTTCTGGCCCTGTCTTATCTCTAGCTCTTAGCTGATGTGATTGAAAAACTCTGCCATTCCGTGACTTAAATCCAAATAGTCCTGGAGGCCATCACTGTGCTTCCAGGAGCAGGTCCAGTCACTTTAAAATGGTGCACTACCTTTATATATAATATAAAATATATGTATGTTTATGTTATTTTGTAAGAAAATAAGCAAATCAGCTTGCACTTTCTAATGCTGTGTTGGAACAACAGCGTGGGGAATGGGCTGTAGTGAGGTGGAGAGAAAAGTGTTTGGTTACGGTTAGATGTGGACCTCTTCTATTTTGCAGCTGCCTGCAAACACCACAACTGCTGAGTTCATTTCTCACTGTTTTCAGGGTTTATTTTGTACAGTCCAGGGTAGCTGTGAGTCTTGTGTGCCTGGCAGCAAATCAACACTACAACGCATTAAGATTGTAGATGCTGGGAATGGAAAGGAGCAGTGAAATGAATCTGTAGAGGGACACAGCAGATATTAAAGTGATTAAGATTTATTTAATGCACTTAGGATTATAACTCTGATACCAAGTTTTTAAAACTGCTTTCTCTCGTACAGTGACCTCAGGAGTTCAAGTGATATCGCATCGGTTGCTTGGGCAGCTTCTCTCTGATGCTGAAGTGGTTGTTGAGAGCTACTCAGGACATCAGACGAAATTCCCCTCTCTAGAATAACGCAGTGAATATCTGAAACTCTGCATACAGACCCGAGCTTAAGAGTTTGCCCATTCAGGCAGATTTAAGAGACACCAATCTTCCCCAAGGTATTTATTAAGAATGTTTCTGAGGTAGCATTTACCAGGACTGAGTTAGCTGTAATTCTGCTGGCATGACAACATGAGATAGAGATGGCATACATTGTTTCACCAGTCAAAACCGGCAATACATCTCCGTATCTATTTTTAAATAAATGACTTTCAATACCCAAGGAGGATGAGAAACCCTGTTTGTTCTGGTATTGACAGAGAAATGAATTTCTCTATCGAGCTGAATCTCAGACATAGATTTGATTACTTTTCTTAAGGAAGTTTTCTGTTAAGTTTCCACTGTTGATCCTAGAAGAAGCTATTTAAAAGAATTATATATTCTATATCCCTTTCTGGACTATATCTCTCGGAGGAGCTGTGGCCTGGAGTTGGTTTATCCATGGGCTCCATCGGTCCAGCCCCTTCCTGGTTGGAGCCCACAGTGAAGTGGGGAGGGTACAGCTTTGCTGAAGTCTTTACTGAAGGGACTTGGATCTTACACTCCTGTGTGTAATATATTAATATGTAATGTAATAATAATAAATATGTAAAAAAATCATAATACAGAAACTTAAAAATTAAGGTTAATTAAGGAAGTATAATGAGCTATTGAGAGCAGAAAATGGACATTGAGAGCTTTGTCTAGAGCTGTTCACAGAATCACAGAATGGCTCGGTTGGAAAAGCCCTCTGAGATCATCACGTCCAACCGTTCCTGTCTACCCACTAAACCATATCCCTAAGTACCTCGTCTACCCGCTCTTTAAATACATCCAGGGATGGTGACTCCACCACCTCCCTGGGCAGCCTGTGCCAGCTTCTGACGACCCTCTCAGTAAAGAACTTCCTCCTTCTCTCTGACCTGAACCTCCCTTGGCACAGCTTGGTGCCGTTTCCCCTTGTTCTATCCCCCATCACCTGGGAGAAGAGCCCAGCACCCACCTCTCCACAAGCTCCCTTGAGGCAGTTGGAGGTGGTGATGAGGTCTCCCCTCAGCCTTCTCTTCTCCAAGGCTAAACAAGCCCAGTTCCCTCAGCCGCTCCTCATCAGGCTTGTTCTCCAGAGCCCTCCCCATCCTTGTGGCTCTTCTCTGAACACGCTCCTGTGCAATACCTTGCAGTCAGATGTCTTCAAGTTTTAAGTGTGTTTGTGATGTAGAGAAAAGAGATACTGTGCCTTATTTTAACCAGTATTTTAACTAGTTTTAAGTGCTGTCTGTTTTTTTCATATCTACTGTAAAACAATGTAATGAAAAAAAATATTCTGATTGTTATTGCTTAAGACACAAATCAAGACCAATACATTCCAATGAAAGTCTTTGATTTTTGCAAAAATAGTGCTTTTCAATAGAAAACCATCCTGGCAAAATGCTTGACATTCTCTCTCTTTTGCCCAGGTTGGTTTTTTTTCATAGGGTGCTCAAGGCTGTCAGCCAAGCAATAGAAACGAGCAGCCTGAATGGAAAATGGGCAGCTCTTAGGAGAGTCTTTCTAAGGGATTCATGGGATTGGTTCATTGGAATCGGTTTAGAGTCCTGGAATCGTGGGATATAACTGGAAACTTAGCTGAGATCTTGAAGTATTGTGCAATTGCGCATCGGGGTTGATAGCAGCTCATTTGGAAAGGCAGTGTTTTGGAATACAGCTCGTGTCTTCAGTGACTATTGGCTTTGATGGTCCACTCCCTGTAGCTAGTAAGGCTAAATAATCATGTTCCATAAAAGCATAATTAGCACTGCATTTTATTTTATGAAGCGTCTTTTGAAATCGTTATCCTCAGAAGTGAATGCAGTTAATTTGGTCTGGTTTATTCCATTTGACTGTACTTTATATGGGAGGTATCCATCCCCAGCTGGGTGATTTTCCAGTGCTGTTCTCTCAGGCTCAGTACAGCTTTAACCGCCTTGCCCACGGAGGAAATCTGTTTGCAGAGACTTGTGCAGCTGCAAGAAAGGATCCAAAATTGCACTTTCCTGAGGTAAAACATCCCAGAGCTGAACTGAGAGCACACAGTTCCCCAAACTGTAAGAGATCCATGCCTGGGAGGAAGCGTGGCATCATCCCTACTCCTGGGCGCACCCTAGAAATCCTGGCGTCACTCGTAAAGCAAAATAACACAAACCACATCTTTTGCTTTCACAACACAGACAACAGTGAAACTTCAGAACCATACCAGTGTAAGTGAGATTATCCTCTTCTCTTTCATCAGGGATAAATTCCCCTCTCATCACTGTTTTACATCTTTCATATAGGGATCACTCATTCCTACTGAATGTCTTGTCCAGAAAGGACATTTTTTTCCCCCCCTTATTGGATATTCACTTGTTTTCCGTGCTTATTTAAAAGTCCCAGGGCAAGTTAGTGGCCAGAAAGGGGTTATTTTGTGATAAAGAAGTACTTACTCATTTTTAACAGTCATAACTGAGATGCGGACTGGATTTCCAGTTCTCCTGAAGCAGAGAAGTCCCATGGACTTCGATGGAGCTGCGCAAGTTTCAGCCACCTATGAATGTCTTGGTGTTTTTTAGTTTTGTTATTTAGCACTTCTGAACATTACGTTTCAGTCTGTATCGATTTGCAGACGTGATGCCAGACGAGTTTAATTCCTGATTGTGCTAATTACCCGATGCTGCTATGTTTAATCCTGCACTGTGGTGGAGGCAAATGCATAGCTTCGGGGATTATTACAGCCATGAAAGCATCACTGGCTTTGAGTTTTTCACTACCGTGAAAGATAAGGACTTGATACTTTCTAGCAATTGGGTTATTCTACCTATGTGGAATCATGTACACATCATCATTTGTTAGTAAGCTGAAGTTTGGAGAAAAAATAGTAACTACTTGTTCTGCTCCACTGAAGCCCTGATTCCCCATGAAGTTTGAGAGACTTTTTCCTTTGCTTAAAAAAACAAAAGCAAAATTAATTGGAAATGACAAGAGGAAAATGATCCAGCTGAATGCTTTGATAAGCAATCAAGGCTTAATAGATTAGAAAATATAATTAATTACTTAATTATACTCAAAGTGGTTGTTGTTGGTAGATTGTTCGTTGAAAAGCCATTGTTGTATAGCAGGATGCGCCCGTTGCATGAATATCAGTCTCGAGGAAGCCGTTGGCGCTCGCTGGGACTCGTAGCGAGCAGATGAGTTGTTGGATTGCTGCATACCACTGCACACCGACACTGCACGGCTCCCAGCAGCAAGACAAGCAGTTACGGGTCATTTGGCCTCACGTTTAGCTGGTGTGACACCAGTGACCACAGTGCTGCTGGAGTTAGGGTCATTCAGATGGGAATGGAACTAAGGCCTTGCTTCCTTTAAATAACCAGTGCACTTCTTTAAACAGCAACGTGTGGTCTGTAAATGCATATAAATAGATGGCGTACTGGCAACACTGCTGTCGTGTAACCGCACTCTGTCCAGTCTCCCAGTCTCTTGCAGTAACTGGTGCCCAGGCTTTACCTGGCAGAACCACGTTAAGGTGGTGCTGAGCTCGTTGCTGCAGGTCAGGAAGGTTTCTCAATGTAGTGGCTGTAGGAGAAACCTGAAATGATGGCGTGGATAAACTCCAAAGCTGTCCCCTTGTCCCCTCTCCATCCCTCTCCTCTACTCCCCTGGTAGGAAGGGAAACAAGAAGAATGGAAATGATTGCTTTAGAAATGGTAGTTTTCCCAAATGGTAGATTTTTCAGGTCAATGCAGTGAATTTGGGAGGGTCCAGTTCATCATTTCATTGTCTTTGAGCCCACCAATAGCTGTTAATCATTGAAAAAAATCACATTTTAGCATAAAACTACTATTAAATGCTGTTGTTGCAATAATGAAGTATAGGGAGCGAAATGAAACGGAGCATGGCCTCTGTAGCCGAGTTCCTTTGCGCGTCGCATGTGGAAGTTGTGGACGGCCGATTTCCTCGGCTCTGCGGTGCGGATCGGTGGTGCTGCTGCCGCCCCGAGCGCTCTCCCGTGTGTTTCTCTCAGGTATTCACAGCAGCTGCTGCCCGGGCTGCTTCCAGACCTGGGACGATCATCTCAGAGCTGAAGGAAGGGATGAAAGATGTGATCTGTCCAAAAATACCTTGCAGGTCCCCTGGGCCCCTGACAGGATTTCTGGCTAGTGGTGCCATTAGAAACCAGTCCTTCAAAGCAGAGAGATTGAAGTAGGAACCTTAAAATGTACTTCTTCTTATTTAAGGAATTCCATATTTGAAAAGGATGTATTTTAAGTAGGAAACCCTAAGATCAGCGTTCCTTTTTAAACTGTCTAGGTTGGTTTAGTTCTAGAAATTATTTGCTTTCCCAGTCTATGCAAGACTGCTAAGGAAATAAGTAAGTCACTGGAGAGCTGCTTCTTACCAGTAGATACAAAGTTTGTGGGTTACATTTTTGATAGTGGCTGGAAGCTGTGGTCTTCAGCTGCTGGCTGTACAACAGAGGCATGACTGGCCGAGAGAAATGAGTATCCGTTTTCTGAATATTGGACTTAATTAGATTTTCAGACTTTTTAAAGTTGAGGCACTCGCAGTCAGCTGTTCCTGCAGAGGATATTGGTCTTTACTGATCTTTAATTTTCTCTGTCCTTTTCTAAGTTTGTGAGGGCGCTTGGAGATAAGAACCAGGGAGCAGATGAATGTAAGAGAGTTCACTCAGCACCAAGAGCTGTGCATTTTCTTTCAAGTGCCGTTTCAGTAGCTGCCGCAGCGATGGACCGACACAGATGGAGCCGGGAGCAGTCTGGGGGTTGCCACCAGAAGCCCGCGGAGCCGATGGCACCGCCTTGGTGGCAGCCGCCTGCAGCAGCAGGAGGAAACGCGTCCCCATGGTCCCGGTTTGACTCCATCGGCTCCTGCAGCGCCTGGGAGCAGAAGGGATTGATACCTCCCCGGAGCCACTTGCGCACGCCTCGCAGGGCAGGAGCCTTGCGAGCTCAGTGCCGCTCTGCCTTCCTGCGAACAGAATGAAATTAGCTCGCTAACAGATTGGCCGATACTTCTTGCTGTACTCGGCGCTGCGTTTCTGTTCGGCGGCTGCTGTTTCACTTAGCGATGCTTTCCATAAGTCAAGGGCTCACGCTGGTTTCTTTAATTGTGCTCGGGTTGTGTTCTTCTTGTGCACGTCTTTGCTGCGTGTCTCCGAGCGCGTTATTTGCTCCCATCAGCGTAAACTTGAATGTAGAGATGCTTTCCTGAGGAGCTGGTCTGGAGAGGAGCAGCGGTTTTTATTTCTGATGCCTTTGTAACATCCCTGATCCGACAGTTAAACAGCCATCAGAAGTCTGATGGCTCCATAGTAGCAAAGAAGTACTCTGACACGACTACTGAAACGAATCAAAGATGCAGAACAGTTGAAGATAAGAGTTTTCATCTTTATCAGACTGTTTATGCACTACAGAATATTCCTAGCAGGGTATAAAGGAAATTCTTCGTGTCGCTCGGTTTTCAAGAATGCAATTGCAGATCAGTGAATCCCAGCCAGAGGCTTTGTTTGGAGAGGAGGGGGCTGAGCACCTGCGTGTAGGAAACCCACGAATGAGACCGTCCTCAACTGGAGACGGAAGCTTATCGTCCTTGTTAATACACACTAGAGGGCGGTTCCTCATTGATAGGAGGACGTCGTGGTTTCTTATCTCTGATTTCGGAGTCTGTGATGTGGGCCTGACATCTGCGAGACAGTCGTAGTGATCTCGTGTGTGCTGATACTTAGACCCGCTCACTCTGCTGCTCCCACAACAGGCACTGAGGCGAAGGCAGTGCCAAATCTGGGTGGGAATTGGTGAGCTCAAGAGACTCTGAGTTAACTAATGGTATTAGTAACTTTTCCATAGGTTGTAATGGGCAACTAGCTTGTTTTTATTTCCTGAAAACAGAAATATATTTCCTATCCATGTATTAAAATGAACTAAAAATAGATATAAGGAACTGTTTCCTTTCCAGCTTCAGCTACAGAAAAGGAGCAGTTACTTGGAAATGCTCAGTAAAACTTGCCCAGCACCACATCAGCAGTGTTTTGCCCTACTCATTTACACTCTGTATTTTCCATCAAACCAAGTAACAGGTAGGTGCAACCTATGCAATTCCTTTCCCCCTCCCCATTCCTTCATAGGCAGTAGGGGACTGTCCTTTTCTCTGGGTGTTGCTCAAGCTGTGAGCCGGTGGTGCCGTGCAGAAGAGACGGCACAAGTCTCAGCGACAAAGGAGATGTGAAAATACAGCACCAGGGGAGACAAATTGTCTTGGTTTCGGTGAGTTGCGGCGTATTCTTGGGAGACGCATCCATCCTGGCTCTGGACAGCTCTTGTGTGGTGTCAGCAGGACGAGGCTTCTCCAAGCAAGCATCTTCGTGCTCCCAATTGCTGTCAGAAACAAGCGCGGTTTTCCCTGCGCTCTGCCGGGGCCGTTGCTGGATGTGGCGTATTGGAAAGTGCAGTATCCACAAATACCCCATTTTGGAAAGCCTTCAGATTAATTCTGTTCCACTTACATTAAATTCTGCCTCTCTATATTAGTGCTTCATACCTAAAAGCTTTTTCCAGGGTTGTTTAGGGGACTGGGGCTGGAGTTACTTCCCAAAGGGTGACTGTAGGACAGGGAATGGAAGAGCACTGCTGTGGGGATAAAGGCATGGGAAGGAGATACAAGAAGACCGGAGGGATGTATAGGTTAGAGATGATTGAGGACAGCTGGGTATTTTGGGTTCAGCATGCAATTTGATAACATCAAAAGCACACAAATTAATGGGAAGCAGATTTTAGTAGGAGGCAAACAGTTGGTGGAAATGAGCTAAACTCAGTAGGGTCAAACTTGCTTTTGAAGATAATAGCGCAGCTCCTTACAACTGTGCTCCAAACCCTCCTTCAGCTCAGTGTGCCGTGAGAGTCGGTGATGCGCAGCGCAGTTAAAAACAGCTTAAGGTACAGAATTACAAATTCTGTATTCAATTGCATGGTCTTGTTTGCAAAAACTCGGGTATGATGATAATAGTGCTAGTACACAGCAATCCCTTTATTACTCAACCAACCTTCTATTTAATACAGTTTATAAGGAAATGTATACAGCATTCTGACATAAAGTACTGGCTTTAAGGATGAGCGACCTTTCCAAGGGGTTTTGTGTTTAATAAACAACGTTAAAAATCAGCTGTGTGAAACCCATATCACGTTACCATGGCAAAGAACAAAGAAATGCAATGAGGCTGGTTATAATTGGTAAAAAGAGATTGGATAAGCAATGGGGAATGTGCTGGACCTCTCCTTTACTGCTTATGCTGTTTCTTACCATGAATACTGGGTTTTGAGAGACATCAGATTTTCATGATGGAAATGTGATGTAGTTTGCCGTTTTCCTTGCACACACCAAAATATGCGTCATGATCCCCGTGTTAGTTATACCTGTATAAATCGGGAGTAAATCTACTGTCTATCTTCAGTAGAATTAGCACAACTAAAAGGAGTCCAAGCCCCATACCCTTACTTCTCCTTGGCTGTACAGAGAGTAATATGCATACATGTTACATATTTATATGGAAACAGGCTCAGTTACTTGTTTCTAGTTTCACCAGTTCAGTAAAGGTGAAGGATTTTAGGCTGCTGCTGCTGTTTCTGATACAATTAAGTCCTGGTGAGTTATGAAGAAGTCCAAGCTAAACGGAACAACCTCGCTGAGAATTCAAAAGCCAGCCGTGTTTGGGCTGGAGCTCTGAACCAGGCGTTTCTGATGCCAGAGTAAATGGCCATACATCCCCCAGCTGTTAGCGCGGATTTGATAGAATCGTTAAAGATGCTTCATCTTCAAAGAAATTCGTGTTAAGCAAACACCTCTGGGGAAACACAGAAGCATTGCACTTCATTTCATACAATGTTTGAGCAGGGTTTGGTGTGCAGTTGCAATCACTGAGGTTATATCCACAAAAACAAGCCTTACCCTACTACTGCTCCTGGGGCATTTACACCAGGTTGTAGTCCGTGTGTCGGTGTGAGAAGCAGCCATTAATGCTTCCCATTGCATTTAATTTCTCCTTTGGTTTTATCAGAAGCACTGGAGATGTCTTGCTGTTGGTTTTATCAGAAGCACTGGAGATGTCTTGGTATCTCCTGGGCTGGATGAGAAGGGGTGGTTGTAGGTTAGAGAGGTTCTCCTGCCCCTCTGCTCTGCCCTGCTCACACCACAGCTGCAATCTTGTGTCCAGTGCTGGGCCCTCAGCTCAAGGACAGGAACTGCTTGAAAGAGTCCAGCAGGGCCACAAAGTGATGGAGGGAGTGGAGCATCTCCTGCTGAGGAGCGGCTGAGGGAGCTGGGGCTCTTGGGCTTGGAGCAGAGGAGACTGAGGGGTGCATTCATTCCTGGGATCAATTTGGAAAGGGCAGTGTCAGGAGGAAGGAGCCAGGCTCTGCTCTGGGATGGCCATGACAGGACAAGGGCAATGGGTGCAGCTGGAGCACAGGAGGCTCATGTGAAGATGAGGACAAAGTTTGTGAGTGTGAGGGCACAGAGCATGGCCCAGGCTGCCCAGAGAGGTTGTGGAGTCTCCTTCTCTGCAGACACCCAAAGCCCTGGCCATGTTCCTGTGTGACTGCTCTGGTGATCCTGCTCTGGCAGGGGTTGCACTGGGGGAGCTTTCCAGGTCCCTTCCAACTCCTCCTATTCTGTGATTCTGTGATTCCAGCTTCTTCTCCTGCAGTGGACTCTGTGCCACAGATGTGAAGAACAGCAGGGCAGAACCTCATTTTTAATAAGCTTTAAAACATTATTCTGAGCTGCCTCCTCTTTTCAAGCACATGTAACATTGGAGCCAGACTTCCAAAGGCTTTTAGGTACTTTAAAGATATTAGAAAAGTGGTTTATGGGATTTACAGAAGTGTTTCAGAAAGCTAGGAGCCAACTTCCTTCATTTTGAAAAACAGCTGCCTACCTTGGTCCTCCACATTTTATTTGTCTTTTTAAAAAGTTCAGTAAAAGAAAAAACAACCAATCCCTGGAAACAGCCTGAAATGACAGGTACCCCCAGTGGTGTTTGTAGACAGTGCCAATATGATCTATCAGCAGCAAAGTCTGCTGTGGGCCTGTGAAGCACCCCTCAAGTGTTGTCTCCCTCAAACACTAAGGTTGGAGAGGTTGGAATTGGTAGGATTTTATACAAGGGACCCAAACCTGCAAATGCATAAGGTATTGTTGAACCAGCTGAGGGCTGCAGTGTACAGAATGAGAGGACCTTTCCTCCACCCTGGGTTAGGTAAAGCACAATTTGTCAGAGCAGAAAGGGCTGTGCCTTGATAATTGCATTTACCACTACTTTAAAGGTCTGATTTCAGTAAAAAAAGAAAGGGACAAGTAATTTGTTCTCCTTTCTTGCCTGAGAGGGCATCCTGTAGCCAGGCATATCGATTGCAAAGGTCCTATTAGCCTTTAACAGGACCAGAATGAATTGTTCTGCATTACCTGAGCTCCTCAAGGTCTCAAACGGGGATCAGGGCTCCAACGTGGCAGCTCCTGTGCTGTGGGCTCCACATCTGGCGTCTGTTTCCGAGCTCGATCTAAGCAGTGTTTGATACCAAAGCAAATGTGACCCCCACAATCTGGGCCGTTGCACGGATATCCACGAGTGAGTAATGGTTAATGGGTAATGATCCCTTCCCTCCCTGGTGTGCAGCCACAACAGAACCGGATCATTGCTCCATGGATCTGTCTGCTGTAGTCCTAAACTCGTGTCAACTTCCAGTGGTTACTATTTTGTTGTGTTGTATACTTTTTCCCCCAGAATTCATACAGCTCACAAAAAGAGCATAAATTATTAATGTTTTATTCTGTTTTTTAAAAAAAAAAGTAGGCTTAGGCTGCTGTGTGATTTGAGTGTTTGGAGGGGTTTTTTTTCCCTGCACTATCTTGGGTGACACATGTAGGAAAAAAGGTGTTGGAGCATTAATACATGTAGAGAGGCCAGGTGGGTGTGCTGTTGCAGAAGTCCGTAGAAATGACCTGGAAACCAAGGATTTTGGGAAGAAACATCCACTGGGTTGATAGATAGAAGGGAAAGGCTGAAGGACAGCGGGGTGGCTGAGGGGCCTGGATGTCCGTCTGTCAGCAGAGCTGTCATCGCGGCGTTAACGCACAGATTCCCAGTGCAGCATGTGTGTGAGGAGAGCTGTCAGGTGTGGCAAGGCATTTCCTCAGTGACAGGACATTTCTGAGTATATGTACTTTATGATTTTCCTTTTGTATTGTGGTACCTAGGCCCCGCTTGCAAAAGGGGGGAGAAAACCCCGTAGTCCTGTGATTTGTCGGACAAAACCCATATGGTCATGGCCACAGTTGAGCCGTGGTTGATCACACTCCCCTCTACTCTGCAGCTATTTGCTTTCTGATGGATAAATATGTGTTTAAATAACGCATCCCACCTAACTGTCGTATTTTTTGTTAATGTTTCCTTTGACAACTGAATGTTTCCATTACGCCCAATAAACATCTCCGAGACTGACCCGCTCCTGCTTTAAATGCACATTAAGGCTGCGTTTCCTTCGTTTCACCTTCCAAAGGAAGCGCTGCAGCTGTTCATTATTTGCAGCACTTACTACAGGCAACTCATTTTCAGGAGATAATTTTTTTCCCGTCGAACTTCATAAAAACTCTTTGAGTTCCCGACCACAAAGAGCCGCTGAATAACGATTGCGGGGGAGTGCTGCGAGCTTTCATGTCAGAGCTGCTCTGCTTTCAAAGGGCACCGGAGTCCGGCAATGGCATCCGTGGCAATAGCAAGAGCCGGCCTCGCATTGTGTGATGTTACGGGAAGGGTTTGAAGCTCAACTTCCTCCATACCTGGAGCACAAAAAAGGAAAAGGGGTAACCATGTCAACCGTTGTCCAGCTGGCAACCCGTACTTTGCACCGCTGTCGTTTACCTCACCTCGGTGTGCTTGTTTGGAAGGGGTGATGAGAGCTCGGAGGCTCCTCCTCGGAGCAGCGAGTGTTTCATTGAGGCAGTGAGTAACTGATTCTGTTGGGCTTTCTGATTGCTTTTGTGTTTTGATGCAAGTCCGTGTGCTTCATTCCAGGGTGGGGAACCACATAATTACTGGGAAACTAATGGATATTTAAATAACCCTGCCCTGATGTTGTTTGTGTGAGTGAGAGCACACACAGGCCAAAGGAAGAGGCTGTATTTAATGCTTAAACTGAGGTGGCACCCAGAGGACTCGGTGTTTCCCAAGGATCCCATGTTTCCCCAGGACTCCGTTGTTTGTGTCCCTTCTGTTAAGTATTGGGATTATTAGGGAATTACAGCAGAAAGTATTGGGATTATTAATGAATTACAGCAGAAAGTATTTGGATTATTAATGAATTACAGCAGAAAGTACTGGGGTTATTAGTGAATTCCAGCAGATGCTGTGAGCCCTCCTTGCGCGCAGTCCCGCTCCTGCTCTGTGTGCAGCTGTGGTTGAGGAAGAGTCGATCACCAGAACTCTTGCAGCACCTTATGGGAAAATCCTATTGATTCAGTAAGGGATAAAACCAGTTGAATTTGATGGAGATGAAATAAAAGGCTATATATTGGGATGCAGGAACACTGAAGTAGTTTCACTTTCCTGAATTGGAAGGCCATCTCTGATTTAATGACCGTTAATCTGCAGTGCTGGGGCCGGGTTTTTAAGATTCTGAGATTTCTAGAGCCCCTTTTAGTGTGTCTGTGTCCCAGAGCCAATGTGGTCTTTATGGTAGTGATTTATCTAAGTATTAAATTAACATTAGCCATAGCCAAAAGTCCAGTAGAAAAATCACAGATTAGGGAAATAGGCAAATATTAAATATATTTTAAAAATATTATACGCCAGTTCTTCTGCAGCCAGGCCCTGACACAGGCAGCTGAGAAAACAGGCAGAGCTGCTGGGTGTGGGTCACCCAAATCACACCGTGACAACATCCCCTGCCCAGGTCACACCATCACCAACATCCCCTGCCCTGGTCAAACCATCACCAACATCCCCTGCCCAGGTCAAACC